>NC_068996.1:56811893-56816893 GCF_001194135.2 Octopus bimaculoides
TTTGAAAATAAAGTGTTTATTAATAAATGCTGTTTTAGTTGAATCTAATACTACAAAAATAAACAGCTGTTAACTTAATGGCTGAAGCAATAAATAAACAGAAAGAGGCCCCATAATTGCAAATTTTATTTTCATCTAATTTTGATCATGTTCTTTTTATATATATATATTTTGTATTTCAAGTTGTTTATGTGTGTAAGTGTATGCGAGTGTATACATACATATATATATATATATATATATATTCACTTATATATTTACATATATTCACACACACACACATAAACACATTCATGCATACGTGTATATGTGTGACATCGTTGCAGTTAGATGTAGTTTGTTATAGTGTTAGAAACATTATTAAGTAAATGAAACGATAACAAGATGTGCTAGATTTGTGCAACAAACACTATAAGTCTTGTTATTGATATAAGTTTTAATGTTTAACTCTTCTGTCAGATGGGCTAGAAACTATTGGTTAGCCTTTACACTAACAGATAGAGAGACAGAGAAATTAGAAGCTGTGGCTAAGAGTTGTTTTGACTCTTATTTCTAGCAATGCTGGTGCTGATTTGCACCCGTAGTCACTTTAATGATATTTGTACTTGTGCCTTTTGGTTTTTAAATTGCGAATAGGCACTTTAATAATATATAGGGAGGTAGATATATAGGTAGATGACTAGCTAGGTAGGTATATAATTGTAAATTCAGAAAATGCTGTGTAAGATATAGAAATTGACATCACAGAGATTGAACACTTTTAAAAAAGAAAAGAATTAAAAAAGTAAAACATACAGCACCTTGTACAGTGTTCAAAACCTGAATGAACATATAAAGGAAATATATCTACAGAAATTTTAGCAGAAAACAAAAATGAAGTTAACTTCCAGATAGCTGAAGCTCTTTTCATTAAAAAAAATAAATCCCATCCTGAATCAGCAGTGATCTTGTTGAAAGTATTGAGTACTCTTGTGCATTATGAATAACATAAAGAAGGAGATGTGTATATATGTACATATATATGTGCAGATATGTGTACCATAATGCCACTTAACAGCATTATCTGGTATTTTTATAATTGATTTGTTGCTGGTGTACTGTCACCCATTTGCACATTAATCTACTGGTTTATTCAGCATTGTTTTGCTCATGTCTACATCATGCTATTACATAGAATGCATTCTGAAACTTACATCGTAAAATAAAATTGTCTTTTACTTTAAATATCCATCTATCCTTAAACTTCTAACTTTAATCCTTCCGTAAAATATAAGCTAGTATCACCAATTAGTCATCTGCATATTGTAATGGTAAGATTCAAAATTCTCTCATGATCTTGTATCATAAGTATACTCATCAATGTTGCAAGTTATTTTTTGCTTTTCATGGTTTGTTCTATTTCTACAACTTTTCCATTTTCATTTGAAATAGGTTAGTTTTTATAAATATGGTCAAATATTTTGGCATTTCTAGGGTTAAATGTAGCTATGTATGGCAAAACCTTTCTTTTGGTTTTACTTTTTACTCTCTTTAGATCTTGAAAGTCTATACATTTTGCCATATCAATTCCATTTGTAATTAGACTTGGGGAAATACTCTTTGAACAAGTATGTTTTTCATTTCACTCAGCCTTTGATCATGCTTTGTAAAATTTGATACTATTGTGCAAATACTTTTTGCTTGGTTGAACTGAATTTTCATTCTTGCATGTTTAGGATGACATCATGTGAGGAGTAGATTCTACTTTAAATCTACAAGTCTAATTTCCATTTCTATCTTCTCACTTGTTTTCGTAATTAAAATATCTAAAAACAGCAGTTCCTTCTGGTTGAATTTCATCACGAATTTAATATTATGGCTTAAGTTGTAAATCAAATTTATATATTCTGTGAATTATGAAGATTATCCTGATATAAAATACAGCAGTGATGTAGATATCTTTTCCAACTCTCATTTAATATGTGTCAAATGTTTCTAAATATTTGTAAAGATTTATCATAAATTTTCTCCATCTTTAGTATCCATCACTAAGTTGGCATAAGTGGAGTGTACTTTAGTACTTATGGCAGCTTCTGATATTTGTCATATTCTTTGAATATTAAATAATTATTTTGTAATGTGAATTGAAGTCTACCAATGACAAAGGTATTTCAATGTGATCTGGTAATTCAAACTAGTATATATATATATCCAGTCTGTACTGTATTTGTGAGGGATGTTAGTGTAAAAATTCATGATACAAAAAATAATAATAATAATTGCATTTTGGCTCCCTATTTTTAGTAAATAATCAAATGTATCTATTTGATCCTGAATGAAATTCTTCATATTTGTTGAAGTAAGGATTTATTAGCTTAGCCAAAAGTTTACATAGTCACCTATCTATATATATAAGCATACATACATGCAGGCATGCATGTATGTATGTATGTACCCCAACCAGCATAGTTTCTGTGGTCGCAGCTTCTGCACCATTTTGATGACATCTTAAAAGCGTTGGGAGAAGGCTCCAACACTGACATCATATACCTTGATTTTAGCAAGGCATTTGACAGAGTGGACCACAAAATCCTGCTGAAGAAACTGTCCAACATTGGAGTCCGTGGAAAGCTGCTGCAGTGGATAAAGTGTTTCCTGATGAGCAGAACCCAACATGTTGTGTTTGTAGGAATCCGATCCATTTCAGCCAAAGTCAGTGGTGGTGTTCCACAAGATACTCTTTTGGGCCCACTCCTCTTCATTATTTACATCAATGACATAGTAGACGTCATCATTTGGACGTACGACAGTTTAACATAATAGCAACGATATTGTTTTATTCGTTTACTTTTTCCAGTAATTTAACTGCAGCCATGCTGGAGCATCACCTTTTTGTTGAAGATACTTGGGACTGAACTTGGAATTATGTGATTGGGAAGCAAGCTTCTTACCATGCAGCCAGTATGCATGCGTATAGGTTATATATATGTGTATGTGTGTGTATTATATAAATATATAAATATATATATATATATATATATATATATATATATATATATATATATATATATATATATATATATATATATATATATATACTGTTGTGTCTGGGGAGAGTCATTTTCTTTTTGTGCCTTAAAATTTAACACAATTTAACCAAATTTAACCAAATTCAAAAACGAAATATATATATATATATATATATATATATATATTTATTTATTCTTCATTAATTGTCTGGCCACAACATGGCTCACTGCCCATTGAGGTGCAGCTATCTTTGAACCAGTTGTATCATTCCTTTATTTGTGTTTTTCCCATAACATCATCTCCAAAGGCCTTCTGAATCTTCTCGATAGTCTGGGCTTGCATATCACCAAGTTTTTGACAGAATTTGAAATAGTGTCTTTGCTCAATGTGCTTGGTAATCTTGACTCAAAAAGGAAAATCACAGCACACTTTTCACGTCTGTTCTCAATGCGTCACTGCAGGCAAATGGCACAACCTACAGGCAGAAAAAGTTTTGCACATGCTCAGGAAGGACGTGGTCACCATATACCCCTGCAGATTTTGCTCACACATTATTATTTTCTGCAAAAAAAAAATCAAGATCAGCTACTTTTTGACTACACCTCGTATATGTGTGTGTGTGTGTGTGTGTGATTATGTCTGTATATTTACAACTACATTTTCCATTGTTTCATTTGATAATGTGATTTAGGGGAAATTTTGTTGCTATTTCTAGGAAGTCATGTGCCAGGACAGAGTTCTTCCCTTGTTGACCCAAAGTAAACAATTGTGTCAATATATAGACTTCAATGAGTTGTTGAAAAAGCATGTTGAAAAGCATTTTGGTTGCGACAGTCTTGTACACCAATTATACTTTTCAACATAAGTCTTCATTTGAAGATGTAGGCTCTGAGAGTTTTGGCACCGACTGAATTGTTATGTATCTTTACCATATACTGACATGTCAAATAATACAAAAATATTTCTTGTCAAGAAGAATGTTTACCATAGCAACTATACAAATGTATTATTTATGCAAATATATAGATTTCAGTCAAATCTAAAACATATAAAAAGAAAATGTTAAATTATAGAAACAAACTTATTGTGTTTTGAATTTTTAATGTGAAGTGACTTTTTTCTCTACCCATTATTTGAAATACATTAGCAAGAATATTCTCATTTTAAAATAACAGTAAATATATTTCTACAAATGTTGAGGCTGTGTGCAGATAGCTAGAAATGGTTTGGTTAGAGAAGTGCTAGATTGAAGAGGTAAAGGTCCCTGATTCAAGATTTTAGCATTTTCTTGTGCTTTGCATTATTCTTGAAATTATTGTTAATCAAAATCTCTATAGCTGACTTTATATTCATGAATCTGGGTGAAAGCTAGTGTTGTTTATTGTTATTTTTCTTTCAACATATCATTTTGAAGCTCTGCACTTTTGAAATGAAAACTCCTTTACTTGAAAAACAAATAAGGGTTAGTGACAGAAAGGGCAACCAGTTGCAAAAATAATGTTCCTATATGCATCCATCTAAACCATACCAGCATGGAAAAACAGATGTAAAACGTTTGAATGGATTAACAAATAAATTCATGCATGTATCAAGGCTTATTGTGTGTGTGTGTGTGTGTGTGTATCATCATCATTTAGCATCTGCTTTCCATGCTGGCATGAGTTGGACAGTTTGACTGAAACTGGTAAGCTGGAGGCATATGGCTGGATGTCCTTCCTAACACCAACCACTCAAAGAGTGTAATGGGTGCTTTTTACATGCTACTGGCATGGGTGCCAGTTACGTGACACTGGCATTGGCCTTGGCTATCATTTTACTTGGCTTGACAGGTCTTCTCAAGCATGGCATAGGCCAAAGGTCTTGGTCACTTGTCATTGCTTCCATAAGGTCCACTGTTAGAAAGGTGCTTTTTACATGTCACTGGCACAGATGGCCAGTTATGTGACACTGGCATCGGCCATGACTAAAATTTCACTTGGCTTCACAGGTCT
>NC_068996.1:56819369-56820468 GCF_001194135.2 Octopus bimaculoides
AGTTATTTGTGTATGTACCCTGTTAAAGTTTGTTCAGTTTTGGTTTGTATGATAGCATTCTCTTTGTTTATCTCTGCTTCATCTGTGGTACTCACTAAACACAGGTAGAGTGGGAAGACCTGTAATTTGGGAGACTTATTTTTGCACCGCAATGCCATAGCAACCATCTTCACACCATCTTGCTATCTTGCCCAGTTTTGGGCATCCTCCCTTCTCAAGCCAACCCTCCCAATCTCCTCCTTCACCTGTCCCCTCCACATTTTCCTTGGTCTACCTCACTTTCGCTGTCCATTTACCTCAAACTCTATCCCCCACTTCAGAACATGCTCCTCGCCCCTCCTCAACACATGCCCTATACCACTGCACTCCAGTCACCCTTGCCAACCGTTCCACCGATTCCTCCAACCCCAGCATCCCCATCAAGTCCTCAGTCCTCCTCCTCCACACATTTCTCTCACCATTGCTCTCTCTCAGTCCTCCTCAAAATTGCCATCTTTCTCTCCCTCAAACACCATGTCTCAATCCCATACAGCATTGTAGCTCTCACACAACCCCTATAGACCTTTCCTTTCATCTTCAATCAAATCCTATTCAAAACGTATACTAATTTGAGCCATGAACTCCCTATAAAAACAGGGCAAGCTTCAAACACTAGTCAGAAGCAAGTCAGCTGCAACATAACCCACATCTTTCTATTTCAACCTTTTGAAAATCAGTGTTAAATGTGAAACTGGTTAAGTGAGAGATGTGCGTAGGGTAAATAGGTCAAGTCTTAAAGACAGAATGGGAAGGGGATAGAGGATGTCTTTAAGACTTGACCTATTTACCCTACGCACATCTCTCACTTGACTTGGGACATCCTTCAAGTAAACACAAGCAATGTACCTCGGACACAATATGGCATATATCCACCTCTGCTATTTCAGCCTTTGCTGCAGCAAATATTTCCGGAAAATTCCCACAAGGATTACTTTACACGGATACTTACTACTGGAATGAAACTACACTCCAAGTACTGTTTTCTCTTTCTTTCTTTTTTCAGAGCATCACACTCACTCTCACTTCGTACTATAACTCTCCGCCTATGGATATAATAATC
>NC_068996.1:56820888-56830888 GCF_001194135.2 Octopus bimaculoides
ATATATAATGGGAGAATATACAAATAATAACAACAGACGAGGACAGGTGGTGTAAATAACAAAAGGATATATTAGTATGACGCTCGGGAATACGGAAAGTCTTTGACGTTTCGAGCTACGCTCTTCAACAGAAAGAATACGGAGACAAGGAGAAAAACACGGAGAAAAAAAATTGAATAGTGTTCAGTCAACGGTCAATCATATATATATATATATATATGTATATGTATACATGTTTGTATGCATGTGTGCGCAGATAGATAGGTAGATAAATAGAGAGAGAGAGTGAGAGAGAGAGAGAGTGAGAGAGAGAGAGAGAGAGAACCAGAGTAAAATACAAAATGGAAGTAAGAGAATGATAAAAGACAAATGAAGACAGGAAAAAGTAAAACTGAATGGTAAAAATGAAGGGGAAGTTAGATACTGAAAAAGCATACAGGGGGAAAGGGTGGATTTTAGAGATAAAATGGGTAGATGTGGGGTAGACAGGTGGGCTGAGAAAGAGGAAGAGGTCTTGGGTGAAGTGTGAAAAGAAATAAGTGAGTAAGCATGTAAGATGGTGGTGATGTATGTAAGCAGCATTGATTAAAGAATGGACGCTGAAGGAGAGGAGGAAAGAGACAGAGTGACTGTGCAACACTCAAGGGAAGAGGTTAACTATTTAGATGTTAATAATATATTCCAAATGACTTGAAGAATGTTTCCAGGATAGGTTTATAAAATTGTGTAAAAGGTATTTGCAGATTCACACATTAAATGTGTGGCAGAAACATTTTAAATGATTAAAATAAATCAGAGTTATTAAGAATAATTTCAATGTTTGATTTAAAAATATAAAGTTTCAAATACAGTTGAAAATATCAAATTAATTGATACCATTTAAAATTATTAAAATATTTCAGACTTAAAAATTATTTAGTTTGGTTGTTTGTAGAAATATCAAACTATGTCAGAAACTATGGAAACCTGTAATCAAGGTTGGAGGATTTCTCCGGTGGCTTAGAATAATGCTCAGGTGGCTTAGAAATTATAATTTGGTTGAAAAATTTATGGAAGTAAATTAAAGAAAAAAAAAATGTAACCAAGTGATAAAGTATTAACAAGGAGAGTTATAAAACTGGTAAATGCAAAAATAATCATAAGACAGGTAATAGTGAATTATTCATAAGATTAGTAATGTTAATAAGTAAAGTTTACAGTAATTGTATAAAACTAATATGCTTAAGTGTTGAATGTAAGAAGACAAAGTTATGAGTGGATAAGTTTCAAAGAAATATGAGTGAAAAGGTATCGGTGACTAGACATGATACAAATTAGCTTGAATGAGAGTTGGTGATGTGTTTGGAGAAACTGATCACAAAAACTTCGGAACAGATGAGATCCTATTTGGTGTATAATATATTTTAAAGATTTTATAGTTGTTAAAAAACAATTTTTCAGATCATTGTTTAGTAAAGTATCCTAAATAACATCTCAACTGCCTCTACCAAACAGATTCTGTTGTGGTGAGGATGTATGGAATAGTTTTTGTATGGAATAGTTAGTTTTTGTATGGAATATTTCTACTGTTGTGTTCCCATATATATGCTGTGAGTGAATCTGAAAGAGATGTGTATTGATGGTATCTGTTTTTAAAGAACTGCAGTGAGGCTCATGTGTATTTTGGTGTAGTCGGCAGCCATTTAACTTACATTGGTAAACAATGTCCATAGTAATGCTGCATGGCAACAAAGAATATCGGTAAAATTATACAACACAATTGTATGGCGAGAAGAAAAATATGAAAGTAAGAATGGTAAGCAATAAAACATAAATACTACTGCTTACCATCGCGTATAAGTTAAGTTGGTAATTAATGCCTTTTAAGTTGGTAATCACTGCTTTTTTAAAGGTTCATTGTAACAATGTTAATGTTTTTAAAAAAAATTGATTCACTAGAATCACTATGGTGGTTCTTAAAAATATGTTGTTTATAATTGGTGAGAGAATTTACAAAAATATTGCATTTTGAAATTGTGTTGCTGTATGGGTTATGTGTTGAGTTATCCAGATTTATTGATAACTGAGAGAAGTTAATCATCTTTGGTGGGTTCAATGGTGATTTTAAAACCTAACACTGAAAGTGTTTTTTAAATAAACTAAAATATTTCTTTTAATAAACTTCAAAAAATTCTTTCTTCAGCTTAGTTTTTTTCTTTTGTTTCCTTCTGGTTTTTGCTTTTGTTCATTATTATTTCTGAGGATAAGGAAACTATGATCTCTATAAAGTTCTTCAGATAAAACTGGATAATTTCGGTTTAATAATTTTAAAATATAATGGATAAACTGACAAAGTCTCAGTTATCTGTGTTTTGTTTCCTTTTTTCAATCCATGAACCTCTAATCTAGAAAATAACATAGATTTTCTCACTTGTAAAATCCCATCAATATCTGTTGGTTATAATTTTTACATAATTATATAATTGAATATCATCTTGCTAATGAAAGAAGAGTAGTCAGAAATATCAAACTGAGAGAATTGACATTTATTTTTAGTTTAGATGGCTGTGAACCATTCCATTACAGAAGAATTATTCCAAAGTGATAAAGGAGATTGGTATCTAATTTTAAAATATTCATTTAGAATAAATAATTGATTTATTTATAGTTCCAATATCAATCTTCAAAAAAAAAATTCATAACCCAGGTTGTTGGATGATTAGAAAATTTCAGTTTATGGTCTATCAATATTAAATGAGAGGGAGCCAGCAAGCTGGTGGGACCATTAGATCTCCGAGCAAAATGCTTTGTGGAATTTTGTCTGTCTTTATGGTCTGAGTTTAAATCTGCCACGGTGAGCTTTACCTTTCATCCTTTTTTGTGGTCATAAAAGAAGTACCAGTTATGTACTGGGGTCTATGTAATTGACATAACCCCTTCCCTGAAGTTCCTGGTCTTGTGCCAAAATTTGAAACCAATATTAAATGAGGATCTCGTTGGGTTAATACATCTATTCCACATTTTAAAGCTTAAAAAAAATGCATGTCACTGTCATCTCACACACTTTTCCTCTTCCAATAACATCTTGGTTTACCTTGATACGTTCATTCATGATCCGAAACTCCCTATTCCTCGCATCCTCTCATTACAGAAAATTAGTAAACTCTTCTGTTCTGCTTCTCTTCTCTTTTTGATAAACATGTTGCCCTATCTTCTCAAGTAGCAACGTGGTATTGTCCTTTCCTATGCTGCTTTCTCTGCTCTCGTATATACGATGATGATGTGCGTGTATCATTTATTCATTTGTATGTTTTAACTTTTTTTTGTCCATACTAGCAGGGTTTAGACAGGACAGGCTTGTTGCTGTTTCTATAATCAAGCCTTATTTGTTTTTCAAGAAGAGTTTATATATATACATATGTACATACGTAGGCTCGAAATGTTAAAGACTTTTTCACTTCTTGAGCGTTAAACTAATACATCTGTTTGTTGTCTACAGTCTTTGTCTACAGTCTTTGTCTTTTGTTTTTTGTGAATTCGCCCTATATATATATAGGGGGAGAGGAGGGGAGAGAGGGATATGTATGTGTGTGTGTATGTTTGAATGAGGTGATATTGTTTTAGTCTTCATCTTCAAAAGTCTCTGATACATCAAAGAAAGTCCTCTGCTGTGGGATTAAATCTGCAGTCACAGAGTTGATTAACAAATTTTGTTAACTATTCAGCCATTCCTGTTACATTGAATATATGTATGTATGTATGTACGTATGTGTGTGTGTGTGTGTGTGTGTGTGTGTGTGTGTGCGCGCGTGTGTGCATGTGTGTGTGTATCATCAACATTATCAACATCATCATCATTTAGCATCCTTTGTCCATGCCGGTATGGGTTGGATGGTTTGACCATTGTTGGTAAGCTGGAAGGCTGCACCATGGGTGCCACTGGCATGGGTGCCACTGGCATGGGTGCCACTGGCATGGGTGCCACTGGCATGGGTGCCACTGGCATGGGTGCCACTGGCATGGGTGCCATTTGCTTGACACCCATATCTGCGATTTTGCTCAGCTTGATGGGTCTTCTTCTCAAGCATGACATAATACCAAAGGTCTCGGTCATTGCCTCTGTGAGGCCCAGCACTTGAAAGGGACTCAGCCACTTTACCCCCAGAAGGCCCAATGCTTGAAAGATAAAAGCAAAAGGTGGAATGACAAAAAGGCCAAAAGTGGAATGAGGAAACAGGAAAGAAAAAAAGAAAGAAGAAAATCAAGAGTTATGTCTATTTGTTCATTCAAATCCAAATTAATATCCAAATTGATGTTCAATTCGGAATTAATATTGTTGGTTAAAAATTAACTCAATGGAGAGGAAAGCCTGCAAAACTGCATGTTTAATTCATAGATGATGCTGTCCTCCAGTTCAATAAAGGAAATTTATCCATAGGTTTACATTTAATAAAGATTTCAGATCTGGGATTAAGTATGCCAATGGAACTCTTAGATTAGAAAAAAAAATATGAGAGCTTTCAACTCAACAAAGCCTGTATCTCATTGATCCATTAACATGTTGAGTGGATCACTCCACAATACTTCACCTGATGGTATGTGATGTACAGTTGGCCTTCAAATTCCACATGTAACCAGCTAAATTTAAAGCTTTCTTCTTATTCATGTGTCAGATAGAAGACTGGTACTCTGCATATCATTTTTTAAAGATATTCAAACATAATATGTGACAGTAATGTTTTTTTTAAATTACTTTCACATATACCAATGTAATTTTTCTTTTGGCTTTCCTTATATTGAACCTCTGCTGTGATTTTGGCTTCATAATTCACTAAACTGATCATATGTGCCTGATCTCAGACTTTGACCTTCTCTGCTTTGAATTCAGTTTTCACCAACTATATTAATTCTGATTCAAATAGGTAAAGAGTTGTAATTCTTGAACTTTCTTTTTTTCTCATTCCACATTTTGCCTTTATCTTCCTTTCTCATTGGTTTTTCAAAGACAAGCATCCCTTCAAAAAAAGACCTGCCAAGTTGTACATTTGAGTCTGAAGGATTGCTTGGAAACACAAAGTATTCTATAAAAGCTTGTCAGTTTATTGTTTCCACAGCATAAAACTAATAGTAGCTTAAAATGAGATACTGTATATATATAATTGAATAAGTTGTAGTCAACAAGAAGGAGTACAGAGGAATATTTATTTGTAATCACTACAATTGTTTCCATGCAACATAGTTCTCCAGTTTCTCAGGTCTTTGGATATGTAACCGTTTTCCTGCATTATGAGATCTAGCTGTGTCTCCTCAGGTGGTATATAAATATTGTTTCCATAAACTCAAATTCTCAGCTTCAAGTGCATCCTTTCTGTCTGTTGTGGCACTTGGTGTATCAACACATTTTGATACACTGAGTGGCTGCCACAATCTGCAAACCTGGAGAACTACATTGCATGGAAACAATTGTAGTGATTATAAATAAATGTTACTCTGTACACCTTCTTGTTGACTCCAACTTATTCAATTACCCATTCACACAATAGAAAAACCCCAATGCAAATCTGGCAATACATATATAAGACTGCTGCTGGATAGCACTGGGTGAAACCTGATTGTCATCAAGCTTTATACTGTACTTTACTACATTCATAACAGAATATAACCTAACTATGTGTGTGTGTGTGTGTGTGTGTGTGTGTGTGTGTGTGTGTGTGTGCCTACATATGTATGTATGTATCGTCGTTGTCGTCGTCGTCGTTTAACGTCCGCTTTCCATGCTAGCATGGGTTGGACGATTTGACTGAGGACTGGTGAAACCAGATGGCTACACCAGGCTCCAATCTGATTTGGCAGAGTTTCTACAGTGTGTATGTATGTACATATATATGTATGCATGTATGTGTGTACGTATGTATGTATGTATGTGCATACGTATGTATGTATGTATGTGTGTGTGTACCGCCATGCATTTATAGATATATTTATATATACATATATTATATATAAATGAATATATATAAGCACATATGCATATGTGTTAAACATTTACACATATATATACATATATATATATATATATATATATATATATATATGTATGTATATATCCATCCACACACATACACACTCATATACATGCTCACATATACAACTATGATTGTGCAAATAACTTGTGCTAAGATGTCATAGTAGTGAGTCTGGTATATCTTAAGTTAAATACAATGTCCTGCACATTTATGTCTGCCAAAAAGGCTTCTTTTGGCAGACATCTCCAAAGATGTTATTGTATTGCAGATAAATATGTTTCAGTAAACTTCTTCCGCCAAATATTTTTGATAATATACATATGTAATGATGAAAGGAATAATGATGGGTGCATTCAGCAGGCTTGTGTCTGTTGACGCTAAGCAGCTTGCTAATTTAGAGCACCTGAAGCCACTGTAATAGTGACAGATAATAATGGAGAATGAGAAGGGTGTATGTTGCAAGTAGAGGAAAAGTATGTGTTAGTTGTAGTTTTGTTGTATATCAAACTTAATTTTTCACTTAACTTGTTTATCATCAACCATATGATTAAATACAATATATTCTGATACGCATTTACATATCTGTGTTTATGTATGTACATGTCTGTGTTTGTGTGTGTGAATTGCTACAGATGTTCAAATTAATAAGATATTGTCGCTCTGTTGGATAAACGGTCATGAGTCTGTACCCTGTCAGCAGTGATGAAATGTATGTGCACTAGTGCATTTAACTGCTCAGTGTACTTAATGACATGGCTTCTAAGCACTGGCCTGACTTGCTAGTAGTAGCAGCCGACATTTCTTCAAGTAATGTATTAAAAAAGAAGTATGTGTGTGTATATACATATATATACACAGTAACGTCTCGATAAGCAGAGCAATAATTTCTCATCGTAGCAATGTTATAAATCATATTTCATTCTCAGAAAAATATTTTACTAATAAATTTATAATAATTGTAAATAAATTACTATAAAACTACAGTAGAATGGTAAAGAATATTTCATGTAAAGTAAAAAAAAAATGACAAGATCATTTATAATAATAATAAATATTATTATTATTATTATTATTATTATTATTATTATTATTATTATTATTATTATTATTATCATTTTCTGAATCACTTCCACTCACACTAGATTTTGTGCTTCAAAACTTTCAGCTCACCAAACAAAAGAGAGCTGAAAAATAAAACTTGTAAACCTGGGGTCTAATAAAGCGAGTCCTCATAAAATGAGATACTACTGTATATACGTGTTTGTGTGCATGAGAGAAAAATATAAAAATATGCATATATATATGTGTACACACACGCGCACATATATCATACATACATACATTTATATCATCATCATCATCATCATCATTGTTTAACGTCTGCTTTCCATACTAGCATGGGTTGGACGATTTGACTGAGGACTGGTGCAACCGGATGGCTACGCCAGGCTCCAATCTAATTTGGCAGAGTTTCTACAGCTGGATGCCCTTCCTAACGCCAACCACTCAGAGAGTGTAGTGGGTGCTTTTACGTGTCACCCGCACGAAAACGGCCACGCTCGAAATGGTGTCTTTTATGTGCCACCCGCACAAGAGCCAGTCCAGGGGCACTGGCAATGATCTCGCTCGAAAATCCTACGGGAGCCAGTCAGGCGGTACTGGCAACGGTCACGCTCAGGATGGTACATCTTACGTGCCACCCGCGCAAGAGCCAGTCCAGGGGCCCTGGCAACGATCTCACTTGGCTTGCCGGGTCTTCTCACGCACAGCACATTTCCAAAGGTCTCGGTCAGTAGTCATCGCCTCGGTGATGCCCATATATATATAATAATAATAATAATAATTAAATTAGGCAGTGGTTTAGCAATGTATCACAGAAAGGAAAACTATAATTGTTGTTATGTATGTATATATCATAATAAGAACAATAATCCTTGGATGAAATTTATAAGCATTTAATGCATCGCTACGCATCCAGGGATTATTGTTATTTATCCTATATTATTATATCAGTGCATCTTGATGCAACCCAAAACAACTGGTTCTCAAGTCAGCATCATTAAACTGTGGTCAGCATAACAGAATAGGTGCTTTGTTTGTATATTCAAAATATTTCCCATAAACAAATTTAAAAGATATATATATATATATATATATATATACACACACACATTTATATATACATGCACATATATATTTAAATTTCATATATGTATATAAATTCAATGCACAATACATGGATTTATCTGCAAAATGATTATAATCCTATGGCTATAAACTGGTGAAATATATACATTCATTCCATACACCCTGACTTTCTTTCTATTCAATATATATATATATAGTATAACACCACCTAACCACGTCTGGTCTCTAAGAACTGATGATACTGCGATCATAACCCCAGGAGGACACTTCCTCCAGCTGGTTATGCAGCGCATGACCAGCAGGAGGAGGAGTCCTCCTGGGGTTATGATTGCAGTATTGTTGATTCCTAGGGAACACCCACGTTTAGGTGGGTTTAAACACTACTTGTCAGCATAATTACTGCTTTCATCTGTTATAGAAATTTTCCTGACTTGCTAGTTTGTTTATATGTATACATATATGTTGTATATATATATAAATACATACACATGTAAGTTTATACAGTGTGTGTGTGTGTAGATATAGATAAATAGATAGAAAGATAGGTTGATAGATAGTTTGATCAATAAACAGACAGACAGCTACACATATTCATACACATACATCCATTTACATGTTAATTATGAAAGAAAAGCATTTTTATGCTTTTCTTTATATTTGTATGTTGACAAAAAGAACCGGAGCTTAACACAATTTTATATTTTATATTTTATATCTAATCAGAATGAGTTGATAGTACCCTCCATTCCTTTCATGGAGTTTCATACATGTAATACAATCACTATATATATATATGTGTGTGTGTGTATAGTTGAAATTTATAGAAAAACAAAAGACAAAGACAGGTGTATGAACAACAAGCAAGCATATTAGTTTGACGCTCGGTAAAGTGAAAAAGTCTTTTATGTTTTGGGCCCACGCTCTTCAGCAGAAAGGCATAGAAGAGAATAAACAGAGAGAGAATAAAAGAAAATTTGGAATTTAGCGGTCAAGCATGGCAACTGATTATATATACATATACACTTACTATTTATACACACTCACAATATTTGGTGAATGCTTGAAGCAAACATGATCAAAACAGCATGAACTAAAATTTTGATTCAAAACATGTTGAATGGAGAGTGACCCTTGGATTTTGGGGCATTTGGAAATTATCCAAAGGAATTTCCTTTTATTATCACACTTTGATAGAAATTCAGATCCTTAGCTGAATGTCCCTAGATAATCATAATTGCTGAACATATATGTTTTAATTTCTCTGAAGTCTTTGATTGCTAGGAAAATCAACCAAAATTTATATTATATCATCATACCATTGGAAGTGTGACCAGAGCTGGCAAGCTGGAGAGCTGCACCAGGTTCCAGCCAGCTCTTTTGGCTTGGTTTCTATGGCTGGATGCCCTACCTAACGCCAACCACTTTGCAGAGTGTATTGAGTACGTTTTACATGTGGATGGCACAAGTATGTTTTGCATGGCATCAACACAGGTACATTTTATGTGGCACCAGCACCAGAGAGGTTGACAAGTAGCTTACAAGACAAAAGCCTCTTAGTTTAGAAAAGGAGTGGAACCAAGGAAAGTAGCTGTGTGCCAAACTAGAGGTTAGAGCAGAAGGACAGTAATAATTGTTTCACAAGCAATACTAAGCTACTCCAGTAGGACAAGGACATGGAAGGTGAGAGACAGAGAGAGAGAGTTTTTGTCATATTTTATATAGCCTTTCTTTCTATTTTTGTTATTTGAATTGATATCATTAACCACTTTTGGTTATTCCTTGTAGCTTGTTTTGTTTATACGCACACACAGGTGGATTCATGTCCCATGTGCAGCCTTTAACTTTTT
>NC_068996.1:56832406-56834642 GCF_001194135.2 Octopus bimaculoides
TATATATATATATATGTATATATACTTATATATATATATATAATGTATAGATGGATGGGTATACATGTGTGTATGCATTTGTATGCACACATGTATGTTTACAGGCTGAGACCATTTAATGCATGTTACTCACAATCTAAGAATATCTCACCACCACCCAAATTAAATGAGGTCTTTCTCTAAACTATATGCCTAGATAACTCAGTTTGTGAACTGATTTGGGTACAAATGAATTTTTGCATGTGTATATATGTGTGTGGCTGTGTGGTATGAAACTTGCTACCTAACCACATGATTGTGGGAACAGTCCCACTGTGCGGCACCTTGGGCAAGTGTTTTCTGCTATAACCACAAGCTGACCAAACATTGTGAGTGGATTTGGTAGACGGAAACTGAAAGAAACCCGTCATATGTGTATAGATATATATATGTGTGTGTGCTTGTTCCCCCATCACTGGTTGACAACTGATTTGCATGGGTTTCTGTCCCCATAATTTAGCAGTTTGGCAAAAGTGACTGATAGAATAAGTACTTGGCCTAAAAAAGATAAGTCCTGGATCAATTACTCCAACTAAAACCTTTCAAGGTGGTGCTCCAGCATGGCCACAGTCAAATGACTGAAACAATTTAAATATATATATAAGAAACAAATTAAAATTAATGGTCATTACATATTATCCCTTTATTGGAGCAAATTTGACTTACAGCTGTTTCTAGTAGCCGACCCAGCAAGTCATCTGAGGTCGTAGTTGTTTAAAAGCAACATTCAGTCGTTGGCCGATATGCATTGCATGTGAACACCTGTTGAACCAAGAGAAATTGTAGTCATGGCCAATGCCAGTGCCATTCTCTAGAACAACATGCTGTGCAAAACCAAAAATATGGCACCCTAATCAGAACACCAACTTGATCTTCTAACTTGTTGTCTCTTGATGTCTCTGGGTAAGATTTGAAGTCAACTTGTACAAATACAAAGCAAAAGTTAAAACATATAATAATAATAATGTAATATGTCAAATGCCTTGATGCATATATATATATATATATATATATATAGATAGATAGATAGATAGATAGATAGATAGATAGACAGATAGATAGATTCATATATTCATGTGTGTGTGTGTGTGTGTGTGTGTGTGTGTGTGTTTAAATGACTAATTTCTTAAGTCATTGACTATTTAAACAATTTTTTCAGAAAAAATAAAATGACCCAAATTATTTGGAATGAAGTTTTTGTGTTATGTGCTTTCTTTTCTTAAATTTTCAAACATGTTCTGGACTAATCCGCATAGTAGAAGTTTTTCCATTTTTTTTTTAGTAATGTTATTCACTATTCCCAGTTAAGTTTTGGATTTAGAATTCTTATTAAGTAGTCTTCTTTTGTCTTTTATAATAGAACATGTTATTGTTTTATTTTGCAGAAAGAAATCATTTTGTATTTTCCATTTGCACAAATGTCTTGATATTCACATTATGGAACATTTCTAAGAGATGACTCCTCAATTTTTTATTTGTCCATTCTCGCATGGTTGATTAATTTTGTTCCTATTTTTCCAATGTAATTCTCATAGCATGGTGGGTGTTTGATGCAATAGATGGAATTTTTTGTTTTGCAGTTCATGTTTGGATTCTCTTTCAATTCCTTTCCATTCTTGAATTTTAGGGTTGTTTCTTGTTTATTTATCTCACATGTCCCACTACAAGAGTCTTCGCAGTTTGTCACCTGCATTATTTCTTCTTCCAATGTGTATTTTGCATTTGCTAAGTCTTTTGACATTTGGTGGTTGCCTTCAGCTGTTGACAATATGTAATTCTTTAAATTGTTAGTTGGAGAGACATTTGTGCAAATGGATAATTTAAAATGAGCAT
Organism: Octopus bimaculoides; assembly: GCF_001194135.2. Classification (NCBI taxonomy): domain Eukaryota; kingdom Metazoa; phylum Mollusca; class Cephalopoda; order Octopoda; family Octopodidae; genus Octopus; species Octopus bimaculoides. The sequence goes on from NC_068996.1 coordinate 56,834,279, forward strand.
CCACAAACGTAAATGAATCCATTTTTCTATGATGGCATAAAGAAAAAATAACAACTATACCACCACCACCACCACCACCCCTCCAATACATTTGATTTCCATGGGGCACAAATGTAACACACACCCACACACACACACATTATGTGCTTCTTTCAGTTTACGTTTAGTAAATTCACTCACATGACATTGGCCAACAAGTGCTGTAGCAAGAAACAGAGAAAATTGAACCCAAAACCATATGAATGGCAAGCAAACTTTGTAAATGTGCCTAGCCATATCTGTACTTATGGATGTGTCTTCACCAGTAGGTATATCTGTACCTGTATATATATATATATATATATATATATATATATATATATAT
>NC_068996.1:56834652-56837896 GCF_001194135.2 Octopus bimaculoides
TGTGTGTGTGTGTGTGTGTGTGTGTGTGTGTGTGTGTGTGTGTGTGTGTAAAACAAAATAATGAAGACAGAGAGCTTTTTACAATGAGAAAAGGGAAAACTTTAGTAACATTTATATTTCAGGCACACATATCCATCATCATAAATTAATGGAATAAAGAAATGTATATCAGTACAGTACTGAAGATCTGGTTTTTGCAAAGACTGTGACCATACTTTGTCTGTATGAATGGTAGTGGCAGCGATAGACAAATGTAGTAACAGCAGTCATTCTTGAAACAATACCATCAGTGAACACCGGCATCAGTTGGAGCTGTGGTAGATTGCTAGTTGTTGGCTGGCAGAAATCATGGTGAAGATAACTACCTACATTGACACTTGTGGTGGTAGATTTAGCAGCAGTAATCAGCGCCAAGTCAGTAGAACAACAACAATAATCATCATTGTTGTGACGATAATGGTTGTGACAGCAGTAGATTTCATGATGGTGATTGGCTTATAAAAGCTACCAGCCCAACTTCGATTGATTGTTGATCTTTGAGTTAATTCAATGGATTATCAAGAATTCTTTCATCCAGAAATTTCCAACATTTCTTTCTGTGACCAGTCTGGAAGTGCCTGCATCATTGGTGGTGCTATTACACTTCAGAGTGTATTTCTGGAAAGAAGGTTTGTGTGTGTTTGTGTGTGTGTGTGTATTGTCAGGTATAACTTCAGCCAGATGTGGAATGGCCAGATTGTAATGCCAATATAATAACTGCTGCATTTGAAACACATAGGTCTGCAGACATTTCTTCATGTTATGGATGGGAGAGTTGATTAGTGTGCAGGGGTGTCATTTCACTTGGGACTATTTTTCACTGATAGGTGCAAAGTCCCCTCTCTACCGAAGGTAACAGGTACAAAGTCCCCTCTCAACCCAAAGTAATGTGGTGATGGAACAATGTAGTTGACAGGGCCATTAGGGAAAAGAAACAGGCATGGAAGGACTGGAAGAACAGTGGTAGCAGGGATTTTGTATCAGACTGCCAGAAGTGAAGCAAGGAGAGAGGTTTATTTAGCCAGAGGGGAAGCAAATAAGAAAGAATTTGCTAATGTTCTGCGTCATGAGGACCAAAGACTTGAAGTGTTTTGTGTTGCAGGACAGTGTGTGAGAGAGAATCATGATGTCATAGGAGAGAAATGTGTTCGCATGGATGATGGTTCACTTGCATTTAATAAGACTGCAGGAAGAGAGACTTGGAGATGCCACTATGAAAGGTTGCTAAATGAAGAGAATGAATGAGAGAAAGAGAGTCTGCTGAATGTCGACCCAACAGAGGGACCAGCTATTAAGTTGACAGTACCTTGGTGGATAAAGCAATTAAGGGTATGAAGACAGGGAAAGCCCCCGGCCCATCAGGGATCACTGCAGAGATGCTTAAAATATTTGGCAGTGTCGGCCGTATCCTAGTCACCCATATAGTTAACCAGGTGATACACGAAGGAGTCATACCCAATGACTGGTGTAGCAGCACCATAGTCAACTGCTACAAAGGTAAAGGTGATGCATTAAATAGAAATAATTACAGAGGCATCAAGTTGTTGGATCAGGTGATAGAAGTCATGGAGAGGGTCATAGCCCAACTAATTAGGGAGAGAATTAGTTTAGATGAGATGCAGTTTTGGTTTGTGCCAGGGAAAAGCACCAGTGATGCTATATTTCTGATAAGACAGCTGCAAGAGAAATACCTAACCAAAGATAAACCTCTGTACCTGGCTTTTGCTGACATGGAGAAAGCCTTTGACAGGGTCCCCCGATCCCTTATCTAGTGGTCAATGAGGAAACTAGGGATAGAAGAATGGTTAGTGAGAGCTGTACAAGCCATGTACAGGGATGTTGTCAGCAAGGTGAGAGTTTGCAACAAGTACAGTGAAGAATTCCAGGTAGGGGTAGGGGTCCACCAAAGATCAGTCCTCAGCCCCCTCTTATTCATCATAGTCCTCCAGGCAATAACACGGGAATTCAAGACAGGATGCCCCTGGGAGCTCCTCTATGCTGATGACCTTGTTCTAATAGCTGAGTCACTATCAGAACTAGAGAGGTTTCAGGTGTGGAAGCAAGGATTAGAATTGAAGGGCCTTAGAGTCAATCTAGCAAAAACCAAAGTCTTATAGGTAGGAAGGTAGACAAACCACAAATCCTTTCAGGTAGATGGCCCTGCTACATCTGTAGAAAAGGCATAGGTAGAAACTCCATAAGATGTACCTGGTGTAAGCTATGGACACCTAAGAGGTGCAGCAATATCAAAGAAAGGCTAACTGGGAAGATAGATTTTGTGTATGGCAAATGCTCAGGAGCAATAAACATTGAAAATGTGCAGAGAACAACTTCCATTACATTCCAGGGGGAAAAACTACAAGTAGTTGATAGCTTCCATTACCTAGGTGACCAAGTCAGTAGTGTGGGTGGGTGCACTGAAAGTGTAGCTGCTAGAATAAGAATAGCCTAGGCAAAGTTCAGAGAGCTCTTACCTCTGCTGGTGATAAAAGGCCTCTCGCTCAGAGTAAAAGGTAGACTGTATGACGCATATGACGAACAGCCATGCCACATGGCAGTGAAACATGGGCCGTGACTGCTGAGGACATGTGTAAGCTTGCAAGGAATGAGAGAAAAGTTGAACCTAAAAAGCATCAGTTGTGGTGTGCAAGAGAGGCAACTGCACTGGTATGGTCATGTGGCGAGAATGGATGAGGATAGCTGTGTGAAAAAGTGTCACACCCTAGCAGTAGAGGGAACCTGTGGAAGAGGTAGACCCAGGAAGAACTGGGATGAGGTGGTAAAGCAGAACCTTTGAACATTAGGCCTCACGGAGGTGATGACAAGTGACCAAGACCTTTGGAGATATGCTGTGCTTGAGAAGACCCAACAAGCCAAGTGAGACCAAAACCCATGGCCTATACCAGTGCTGTATAACCAGTCCATTTAAGAGTACCCTTCAATCATTGGACAATAAACTATGCTTGCGAAGACCTGTTGAGGCAAGTGAAATCGTTGTTGTGACCGATGACAGTACCTCCTGGTTGGCACCCATGCCAGTGGAACGTTAAAAGCACCATTCAAGCATAATCATTGTCAAGGCCACTGACTGGCCCCCATGCCAGTGGCACATAAAAAGCACCATTCGTGCATGATTATTGCCAGGGCCGCTGACTGGCTCCCTTGCCCGTGGCATGTAAAAAGCACCATTCGAGCATGATTGTTG
>NC_068996.1:56837906-56845406 GCF_001194135.2 Octopus bimaculoides
ACTGGCTCCCTTGCCCGTGGCATGTAAAAAGCACCATTCGAGCATGATTGTTGCAGTACCGCCTGACTGGCCCTCGTGCCGGTGGCATGTAAAAGCACCCACTATACTCTCTGACTGGTTGGCGTTAGGAAGGGCATCCAATTGTAGAAACTCTGCCAGATCAGATTGGAACCTGGTGTAGCCATCTAGCTCACCAGTCCTCAGTCAAATCATCCAACCCATGCTAGCATGGAAAGCGGACGTTAAACGACGATGATGATGATAAGGGATGGTCCTAAGTGGGCTAGTAGGATGTTGAAGGCCATCCCTGCAGGTGGCCTTACAGGTGGCCTTACAGGTGGCCTTACAGGTGGTAGTAGTGTTCCTCCTGTTGAAGTGAGATATACTCTTGAATTCACACACACACACACACACACACACACTTGCATATCTTGGTTTTAGAAGTGATAATACTTAACGTTTGTGCTGTTAACTGAAAACATTAACAACAGGAGGAACATTTGGCTGTAAAATGCCTCAGGAAGCAGTCCAGCATGGAAAACGCAAATACAATTTTATTGTTATTTTAATTGTTTCAGTCACTGACTGTGGCCCGGTGCTCCAGCATGGCCGCAGTCAAATGATTGGAACAAATAAAAGAATAAAAGAATGATGATGATGATAATGATATATCTATAAACGTATGTATGTATATATATGCATACATATACACACACAGACACATATACCCTCACTTACATACATGTGAACAATATCAAATGTACATATTTATATACGTGTATGTATGTGTGCATACATATATGTACATACACACATACATATGTGCATGCACTCACATATATTATGCACTTGCATACACATATACGAGTACAATGTCAAATGTACATATTTATATATGCACACACACATACACACATACACAGATATATGTGTGTGTGTGTGTACTTGTATATATGTATATACATTCACACATATGCATAGACATGCACATACATATAAACACACACATTCCTATATCGGTATATGCCTTGTACATGAAGAAACTTTGTTTTGTTTTGTTTTTTTCTTTGAAGTGGAAGAGAATTAAAAATGTTGGTGCCCGTATGTCTAGATGAGTAGGTTAATGTTGAATATTTCCAAAACTGAAATAGGCATCTTAACAGCAGAATTATGTATTGATAACATCTTCATCTGCATAAGATCAAAGACGATTCCCATCAAACGATAAGTAAAACAGCCATACTTTTAAACACCACATCTACTGCATCCAATACAACAAGATACTCTGCCAACTTTACTCACAAAATATGGTTACCTCTTGGATTTGAACTCTCAACTCCATTTTAATAGTTACACAGTGAATTTGAGAAATGAAAGCCACAAATTCTGTTGTGGTTATTTGTAGTTAAAGTTGCAAGAATCGCCATGAAGGCAATCCATCACTCAAGACGGGCTTTTGATGTTAGAATTTTGAAACGACTCATGATTAACTACTTTAGCTGATTTATAGCAGGAAATTTTTATTCTATATCACTCTTTCTATCTCACATATCTGTTTGTTTTGTGTTTGTGTATGTATATAAATACATATGGATGTATATGCGTGCATGTGTGTATGTGTGTGTGTGTGCGTGCGTGCGTGTAGTATCTATGTATATATACATGTATGTTCAAAGTACATGTGTATATTGGTATGTATGTCTGTGTGTATGTATGTATGTCTGTGTGCATGTATGTATGTACATACATATGTATGTATGTATGTGTGTGTGTATGTATGTATGTATGTATGTATGTGCGTATGTATGTATGTATGTATGTATGTATGTATGTTTGTATGTATGTATGTAATGTATATACAAGGTGTTTGGGCTAAATTTGACAGTTTGCATAGAAGGAAAAGAAAACACAATATCTCATCCAAAAATAAAAATATTTTTAAAAATCCCAAACTCTCCACTAGATTCTTGCTGGGAGATAACAGTTTCCTCAAAGTAGCCACCCTCAGCTTCCAAGATGGCCTCAGAATGGCTCCTAAACATGGTGCCTGCATTCCTTACTGTGTCCATGGGAAGATCTTCAAACACCTTGATCTTGTCTGCCAACTTGGTCTTGGTGCTGCAGTTGGTATCTTTCTCGATCAAACCCCGCATATAGTAATCAATAGGATAACAACCAGGAGAATTAAGAGGCAAGAAATTGGGGCTGGTGAAGTCATAGAAATTGCCCAACTAATATTTCTGATTCTTTCTAAAGGTATAGCAAGGAACTGAATCCTAGTTACACACACACACACACACACACACACACACACACCATCATCATCATCCTCATCATCATTTTCCATGCTGGCATGGTTTGAAGCTGTCAAGTTAGAGAGCTGCACCATGCTCCATTTGTCTGTTTTGGCATGGTTTCTATGGCTGGATGCCCTTCCTAATGCCAACCACTTTACAGTGTGTACTGGGTGCTTTTTTACATGGTACCAGCATAAGTTTAAAAAATTAATATATTATTATACAAAAATGAAATAAAATAAGCTCTGGCAAAGCTAGTAAGATGCTGAAAAATACTGTGTTCTGCCGTCTAAAAATCAAAATAGCTACTTGACAGCTCCACTTCATTAAAACATGCACCTCAAGTAAATGAGTGGAAATTGAACCAGTGAGTGTGTCAGATAATAAAGCACCAAAAGAGAATGGCTTTCCCCAGACATCATAAAGATAGTTTCCCATCTTTTCTTTTTCTTTTTCAAACATGGTGTATATCATTTATTATTTTGTTTGTAAAATAGTAGGATATATGTTGAGGGTGGTTTAATAGCTATTTTTAGCAGGTTGAGAAATCCTGTAGAGTCCCTCATTGGCAATCAGCATTGGTGCTAATTATGGTGGTAAATTAGCGAACTCATTAGGGTGTTGTTTCTTTTTTTGTCATTTTTAGTCAAGAGAAAAGACAATGATTATGGCCAGTAAGCAGTACTTGAGACTGGTGGATGGGAGGGACTTAATGGAGAGGGTATTCTCCAGCCAGAAACTTGGTCCAAATGCTGGCAACAGTGTAAACTTCACTAAAGAGATCCGAAAGGTACCTAAGGCTGTCAGGTGGCAGTGTTAAACCATGTGAGAGGTTAAGTTCACTACCCATGTATGCTGTGACAGAATTTGAACTCAAGACATAAATGAGCCAGAACAAACACCACAAGGTATCAGATCTCATGTTCTTTCTGTTTCACCAATTCTTCCCCCACTCCTACACATGCATACTTTAGATTGGTACTTTATTTATTGACCCTGGAAGAAATAAAAGTAAAGTTGACCTGGACTGAATTTGATCTCAGAATGACATGTAATATTTATCCTGACAATGATTTTAAATCTGAATCAAGGTGAATTGTCAGAACTAATAAGAAGGAATCAGGTGAGAAAATGCCTTGCAGTGTTTCTGCAACACTGTTACAATGATTTTGATATCAAACTGCACTTGCAGCGCCGGTCAGCAACAAAACATTTGTTGACTTGGAACTGTCAGCATCATTCACCATTATCATTCAACGTCCATTTTGCCTGTTGGCAAGGGTTGAATGATTTAATGGGACCTGGCAAATCAGAGGACTACATTAAGCTCTAAAGAGTTAGAGAAGAAATATCAGGTGTGGAAGCAAGGACTAGAATCAAAGAGCCTTAGAATTAATTTAGCAAAGATCAAAATACAAATGAACAAGAAAACAGACAAACCACTAATCCCTCTTTCAAAAAGGCCCTGCTTAATGTGTAGAAAAGGCATAGGTAGAATTTCCACACATTGTACCAAATGCAAACTATGGATGCATTAGAAGTGCTGCGGAATCACAGGAAGGTTAACAGAAAAAGTGGACTTTGTGAGTGTGAGGCAGACATGCAGTAACAATAAACACAAAGAACACACAGGGGAAACAGTTTCCTCAGATACCCAGGTGAATCCTTAAAGGTAGCAGAAACTCTCACACCTTGAGCCACTCTGTTGCTTCTGCTAAATACAAATAAATAAATAAATAAAATAAATACACACTTACGCGCATGCACACACACACACACACACACACACACACACACACACACACACAACACACACACAAACACATATGCACACACACTCACGTATATTTATGAATATATATATATTTATATATGTATGTATGTCTGTTTGTATGTATGTATACATATGCATTTGGTGTACTCCATTTTTGCTTCAAGTTATATGCTGACACTGAGATACTGGCAGTTCAGACACTTGAAGCAAAAACGGAATGTGAATCAGGTAAATTTTGAAGTGTCTTAGGTCACCTGATGAGGCTCTTTTGCACCTGGTGTTATTGCATTGTTCCACGCCCATTAGAAAACAGTGCAATATGAAGCCGAAATGATTGTTGTGCTAATGAATGCCTCTAGTTACACTCTGTCTTCTGTATTAATCATTTAAAATATATACATATATATATATGTGTGTACATCCATCCACTTGCATGGAGGGCTGCAAACTCCCCTCAATGCCACATATCATGACCACATATAAGTGCAGGCATGGTTGTGTGGTAAGTAGCTTGCTTACCAACCACATGGTTCTGGGTTCATTCCCACTGCGTGCCACTTTGGGTAAATGTCTTCTACTATAGCCTTGGGCCGACCAAAGCCTTGTGAGTGGATTTGGTAAATGGACACTGAAAGAATCCCGTCATATATATGTATATATATACCCCCCACCATCACTAGACAACCGATCTTGGTGTGTTTACATCCCCGTAACTTACCAGTTCAGCAAAACAGCAAAAGAAATGATAGAATAAGTACTAGGCTTACAAAGAATAAGTTTTTGGGTCAATTCGTTCAAATAAAGGTGGTGCTCCAGCATGGCTGCAGGTAAATGACTGAAACAAGTAAAAGAATAATAGAATATATATATATATATATATGTGTGTGTGTGTGTATGTATGAATATATATCATCATCATCATCATCATCATCGATTTGGCATGGTTTCTACAGCTGGATGTCAATTACTCCAAGAGTGTAGTGGGTGCTTTTTACATGTCACTGGCACATTTGTGTGTGTGCATATATATATATATATATATATATATATATATATATATATATATATATATATATATATACATACATATATGTATGTGTGTGTATATGTATATACATATGGATATATATGTACTGAAAAGAGTAATAATAACAAAACATTTATTGGTACCCTACCATCTTAGATTTATATCACATTTGGAGAATTTTGTATTACTGTGGCATATAGAGTTTACTGTACAGCAACAGGATGAACAACATTCTTGGATTTTCCATTTGGTGTTAGTACGAAGTGATTGTTGTCATTTCCAACTCTGGAACAGCCAACATAGAGCTGACCATGGGAAAAGCACTGCTGCATGAGATGAAGTCCAACAATTTTGAGTGATTGTCCCTGACTCTTGTTTATTGTGGGTAATGGAGGTAACTATCACAAAGTTTTGGTATTAAATTCAAAACGTTCTGGTCAGTTTTCTAACAAAATGTTGTATTTATTATTATAGCTAAGAGAGTTAACTCTTGTAAACCATTTGAAACCTCTCACAGTCACCTTACTTGCTGGAAATATCAACCTAACCCTAACCCAGATTCCAATGCTGGATGTTCAAGAATGTCAGATTTTTAATGCAGATATGATCCTGATTCCAAAAAAGGTATAATATGTCTATATCAAGTAAATGTAGTCTGAGATACAGGGGTCCCGGACAGACAGAATTTCACTTTTATTTTATGTGTGTGTGTGTGTGTGTGTGTGCGTGCGCACGTGTGTGTGTGTGCGCACGTGTGTGTGTGTGTACAAACACACACACACATATTGTAATAAGTGAGGTTTCCACATTTGTTTATGCCAAGTTTCATATAACCACTCATTCAACATGACATAACATCTGTCTTTTTTACTCCTTGGTGTAGAAAAAAGAAATTTGATCGTTAATAATACAGTTATAACAATTTGTCAAAGCAAAGCTCATGAAAAGATGCACACTCACTCATACCCACACACATAGAACAATAGTGAATGTAAGGTTTATTAACATTATTTAAAAGTAGGATTAAGCACTAATTACTTTATGACTGTTGGTTTCACCATTTGTCGGATCATTGAGTACTGACATTGACCCACCTGCAATGATGAAATGAAGGTGGGTAAATATTACTACCCAATGATCCAATAGACAGTTTCACTGTTTATCGGATCGTTAGGAACATTGGTCTATTGGAAACTGTCTAATTTATCAATGTTGGTATAAGCTAAACATTCATAGAATGAAGGAAGATCAATATCATTACCCATTGATCCGAGAGACAGTGAAACTGACAAGTCATAATGTAATTGATGGTTCATCCAGCATTCGCTAAAAGATTATATTATATAAATTTGTGCAAGCGCATACGTGTGTGTGTGCCTCTCTGTGTGTGTGTGTGCATTTGCATACATATAGATAGATTAGTTGGTAGATAGATAGATAGGGAGAAAGAGAGAGTGTGTGTGAGAAATAGATAGATAGATAGATAGATAGACAGGAAGATTGTGATCAAGTGTTTGATAGGCAGTAAGAGTGACAGACAGATAGACTGATTGATTGGTTGATTGATTGATTGATTGATTGTTTGATTTGGTGTCTGCATTGTTTATTGGTTGAATTCAGGTAGACCTTTCCACCTTTTTCTTTTCACTATTAGGTTTCCATGTGGTCAATCCATGTGTTTGTTTTATTGCCAATCAAATGTTTTTACGATTAAGTTTCCATGTCAGAAGCCACATGTTAATTTTTTTAACGTGTTTTTTACATGCTTATTTTGGCATTGCATTTCAATATGAGAATGGCTTCCAACGTTAAACTTCTGTTTTTGTTAGAAATTTTAAAGCGTATGTAAGTGTTCGCCCCTAGTTTTTTCCCATCTGATTGTTTAGTAGTGTGTGACATATATTTTAATATACATTTGTATTTCTATTTATAATTATACATATGTATCCATATGCATGTGTGTGTATAAATTTATATGTATTAATAAATATATATATATACATACAAACCTTTGTGTGTGTGTGTGTGTGTGTGTGTGTGTGTGTGTAAGATGTTCAATGATTGAAATAATCCTTATCCTGTAAAGGTCCCTTTATGTATTCATTGTTAAATAATTACAATAATGACAACACCTCCTCGAAGGGAACTTAGATCTGCAGTTCCTTGTCTGGAGACCAGTAACAAGACTTTTAACACATAAAGGTTTATTTCATTTACAACCCTCTTCGATGAGATTTAAACAAGTTCAATGGTTGCAATTGTCTTATTTTTTATACCCTCAATGGGTTTATTAAAATGAAACAGTAGTACTCCCCACTCTGCCCACCATATCATGTGGTACAGTATGGGATTTACTTAAATCATATAAATGTGAAGTTCTGCAAATCTCTACAATGACTGCA
>NC_068996.1:56848153-56853626 GCF_001194135.2 Octopus bimaculoides
CACACACACACACACACACACACACACACACACACACACACACACACACACGGAACATAGGATCAGAAATGGCGTTGATGTGACCAGCTGACAGAGTCAAGAGAATACTTGACCTATTATTTTGTGGTAATTGTTTCAGGTGTCTACTCTCTGAGTTCAAATTCCACAAAGGTGAACTTTGCCTTTCATTTCTTCCAAGGTCATTCAGTAAAGATGTCTCCTCCCCACCACTCTCACTCTCTCTCACTCTCCTGGAAGGAATACAACCATAGTCAAATATTGAAAGGAATGGATTATATCACATGTAACAATATCCAAGACACAACATATGTTATGTCAGTGATTCTACCAAGGAGTTCAGGGACCAAGGCATGTAACATGGAAAAGGATGGTATATGTCTAAGTCAAAATTTGTTCTTTGTATATTGTTCATTGCTTTTACACTAAATATATATATTCTTTTATTCTTTCATTCTTTTACTTGTCATTTGATTATGGCCATGCTGGAGCACTGCCTTCAGTTGAGCAAATCAACTCCAGGACTTATTCTTTGTTAAGCCTAATACTTATTCTATCGGTTTCTCTTTTGCTGAACTGCTAAGTTACGGGGACGCAAACACACCAGCCTCGGTTGTCAAGCGAAGTCGGAGAGACAAACACAGACACACAAACATGTACACACATACATTCATGCATATATATATATATATATATATATATACGATGGGCTTCTTTCAGTTTCCGTTTACCAAATCTACTTACAAAGCTTTGGTCAGCCCGAGGTTATAGTAGAAGACACTTGCCCAAGGTGCCATGCAGTGGGACTGAACTCGGAACCATGTGGTTGGTAAGTAAGCTACTTACCACACAGCCACTTCTGCGCCTAGTGGTTTATGGCCTAGTGGTTAAACTGTTGCACTTTCATTCGTTAAACCATGGGTTTGATTCCCAGAGCAGGTGGCTCATTGTGTTCCTGAGCAAAACACTACATTTCACATTGCTCCAGTCCCCCTTTTGATTAGTGGGAAATATTGACTTACTTGCCGAGCCAGTGGGGTCGTGTCGTTCAAAGGCTAAAACAATGCAAAACATGTTGTGACTACTGATGTGTAACAAGATCCAATAGTCTGGTTGGTCATGTAATCATATAATATATATACTCTTTTTTTTTTTTTTACTCTTTTTACTTGTTTCAGTCATTTGACTGTGGCCATGCTGGAGCACCGCCTCTAGTCGAACAAATCGACCCCAGGACTTATTCTTTGTAAGCCTAGTACTTATTCTATTGGTCTCTTTTGCCGAACCGCTAAGTTACGAGGACGTAAACACACCAGCATCGGTTGTCAAGCGATGTTGCGGGGACAAACACAGACACACATATATATGTATATACATATATATAGGACAGGCTTCTTTCAGTTTCCGTCTACCAAATCCACTCACAAAGCTTTGGTCGGCCCAAGGCTATAGTAGAAGACACTTGCCCAAGGTGCCACACAGTGGGACTGAACCCAGAACCATGTGGTTGGTAAGCAAGCTACTTACTACACAGCCACTCCTACGCCTATATATATATATATATATATATATATATATATATATATATATATACAGTGTGTGATGGTTAAATTGTTGCCATTTTATATTTCTAATTTCGTGCATGCACATTGTTTTTGATTTTGTCTACTACACAGTATAGTAGAATCAGTTGGGCACCATCTGTGAGAAAACAGCACTATGACACAATTTGGACTACCAGAAATTTGAAACAATGTGCTGTACTACTTGGTATTCATGCCAGAAGCTCCAATATGAACATTTCAGAGTGTTTGGGTGTCAATCTCAAGACATGTACCGAGAGTGATAAAAATCAAACATCCAGTCAACATCAGGGTGTTTGGAGTGATCACTAGTGATGGTGACGTTATGCCTCCATTCATCTTCCAACACGGCTTCAGACTCAACATGGAGGCCTACATCAAGTGCCTGGAGGAGTTAGTGCTGCCCTGGGTCAAGAGGGTGGCTGATGGAAGACCCTGTGTTTGGCAACAGGACTCTGCACAAGCAGGAGAACAGAAAATTTCTGTGACCACATCACCCCTAACACCTGGCCACATAACTCCCCAGACTGCGACCCTCTTGATTATTATGTGTGGGGCACAATTGAATGACAGACCAACAAAACTCCTTGTAACACCAAAGATGGACTGAAGGTAAGAATTATAGCAGCATTCACAAACTTAAAAAGGAGACCATCCAGAAGAGTTGCAGGAGATTCTGAAGTCATCTGGAGGTCATGGTTGAAGCCAATGGCGATTTTATTGAATAAATTTACTCTTTAGTATTTCAAGATATTTTTATATAATTATGGTAGATATATCTGTTAAAATGAGATGTCAGTGTTATTTTCATTTTTGCGTAATTTAGACAACAATTTGTTCACCGCACCCTGTATTAATATTCATAACAGTGAGGTTGCTAACAAAATGCAACGTATCAGCTATTGAAGGCATCCTCATCAAAATACATCTTTGATGGTCAGGTCATCTCTCACATATGGCCAATTCCCAGCAGGAAGGTCAGTTGGAAGGTCACTCTTGTGCTTCAAAGACAATCTGAAGTGATGCAACATTCCCTTTTCTTCCTGGGAAAATAAAACATCAGAATGCAGGACGTGGCATCTGTCCTGCTTCTCATCAGTTCAAAGATTTGAGCCAAGTCAACTCCAGCATTGCTACTTCTTTATGCAGCTGTCCTCATCCATATGCATCACCAAGCTACCAGGCATTAAGTGGTAGTTGTCATAGTTGTGATGGTGGTAGGTGGGGGTACACACATATCTTATTGTGTTGTTTTTTTTTGTCAGGTTACATATATAATAACAATTTAAAATTAAACTGCAGAATTATTCAATACATTTTATAGAGTGCGTGATTATCAAACTTTTACAAGGGAAAGGTTGACAGGAGCTTTGAAGTATCTGTGACTGACTCCGCCACATATTTGGGTGACTCTTTCTTTGGATGTGGTCTAAAGATGTCTCAGTGTTTACAGCAGCAGCACTGTCCCAACCGTGAGAGCAATCTACCATTGTAGGCATCACTTATACTTTATAACATATCAATAATTGTTGGGTTTAAAGTATCTTCTGACTCTAGAACACAACGGCCTGTCATTGGCATGTGTATATCTTTATATGTGTGTGTGTGTATTCTTATATACATGTGTGTGCATGTGTGTGTAAAAGGAAAAACACAAATGGGGTTTAAAATTTACTACAGCTGTTTTAGTATCATTTTATTGATGCATTCATAAATTACATCATAGCATAAATCCACCAGCTTCAGCTAAAATTTTAAATAGATATAAGTAGGTGAGGTAAAACATTGATGATGATCTATTCGACAAGCAACATGATGCATGAGCGATAATTTAATATATATATATATAAATATATATATAAATATGTATATATGTGTATCACATACACACACACACACACACACACACATGCACACACACACACACACACAATATATGTATGTATAAATATGAATATATATATTGATCTATATATATATATGTATAGATATGTATTGATATATATATAAGTATGTATTATATATATATATATCTGTACATAAATATATATATATATATATGTGTGTGTGTGTGTGTGTGTGTGTGTGTGTGTGTGTGTGTATGATATATATATATATATATCATCATCATCATCGTTTAACGTCCGCTTTCCATGCTAGCATGGGTTGGACGATTTGACTGAGGACTGGTGCAACCGGATGGCTACACCAGGCTCCAATCTAATTTGGCAGAGTTTCTACAGCTGGATGCCCTTCCTAACGCCAACCACTCAGAGAGTGTAGTGGGTGCTTTTACGTGCCACCGGCACGAAGGCCAGTCAGGCGGTACTGTCAGCGCCCATGCTCAAATGGTGTTTTTATGTGCCACCTACACAGGAGCCAGTCCAGCGGCACTGGCAACAACCTCGCTCAAATGTTTTTTCATGTGCCAGTGAGGTGACGCTGGTAACGATCAGGCTCAAATGGTGCTTTTTATGTGCCACTGGCATGGAAGCTAGACAGCTGTTCTGGCAGTGATCACGCTTGGATGGTGCTGTTAGCGCTCCACTAGCATGGGTGCCAGTCATTGAAGTTGGTTTGATTTTGATTTCACTTGCCTCAACAGGTCTTCGCAAGCAGAGTTTAGTGTCCAATGAAGGAAAGGTACACATATGTGGGCTGATTACTCCCTGGTAAAGGCCACGGGTTATGGTCTCACTTGGCTTGCCGGGTCTTCTCACGCACAGCATATTTCCAAAGGTCTCGGTCACTAGTCATTGCCTTGGTGAGGCCTCATATGCAGAGGTAAGAGCTCTCTGAACTTTGCCCAGGCTATTCTTATTCTAGCAGCTACACTTTCAGTGCACCCACCCCCACTACTGACTTGGTCACCTAGGTAACAGGAGTTCTCAACTACTTCTAGTTTTTCTCCTTGGAATGTGGCAAAGGTTGTTCTCTACACAGTTTCAGTGTTTGTTGCTCCTGAACATCTGCCACATACAAAAACTATCTTGCTAGTTAGCCTTCCTTTGATATTGCTGCACCTCTTATGTGTCCATAGCTTACACTGGGTACAACTTATAGAGCTTCTACCTACGCCATTTCTACAGATTGATCAGGGCCATCTACTTGAAGGGATTTGTCATTTGTCTACCTTCCTACTTATTAGGACTTTGGTTATACCTAGGTTGACTCTAAGGCCCTTTGATTCTAATCCTTGCTTCTACACCTGAAACTTCTCCTCTAGTTCTGATAGTGTGTATGTGTGTGTGTGTGTGTGTGTGTATATATATATATATATATATATAGCGAGAATTTGAGGTTATGAGAGGTAATGTTGTCAATGAGACCCAAAGGTGTCGGGTAATGCTGAGTAAGTGCTATGGATAGACCATAGTTAAGCTCCAGGTTCGGTGATTATGCGAATGAGGAGTCCAACGTAGGTCATACAGAATGAGATAAAAATCCAAGGCTGTGAAGGATTTCAGAACATTTATAAAGAGAAGGTCTTACAGCTGTTTCCAGGATATTTTATATATCTCTTCATTGGAGACAGTGTGAGAAAATGGTTAAGCAATAGTTATTCTAGAGAAGATATGAAAAAGAGAGTGAAGTGGAGGAATGAAAATAGATGTGAGATATGCAGGGATATTGCATCTGTAGTTCTAATATTTAGGCAGAATGGTATACATATAAGATTCCAATACCTTGTGAGTAAATTCCATTAGTATTTAAAATTGGTCACTCCAATTGGAACTTACTCACAAGGTATTGGAACTTACAAGGTACTGGAATCTTATATGTATACCATTCTGCCTAAATAATGGAACTACAGATATAATATTCCTTCATATCTCATGTCTATTCTCATTCCTCCACTTCACTCTCTATTT
>NC_068996.1:56853990-56854508 GCF_001194135.2 Octopus bimaculoides
ATATATATATATATATACATATATATATATGTATAAATATGTATTGATATACATATGTATGTAGAAATATGTATTGACATACATACATACATATATATATATATATATATGTATGTATGTATGTATATGTATTGATGCGTGTGTATATATACATGTGTGTCTGTATATATATGTGTGTGTGTGCATATAGAGGTAGTCGATAGCTTCCGCTATCTGGGCGACCAAGTTAGTAGTGGGGGTGGGTGCGCTGAAAGTGTAGCTGCTAGAATAAGAATAGCCTGGGCAAAGTTTAGAGAGCTCTTACCCCTGCTGGGGACTCTCACTCAGAGTAAAAGGCAGACTGTATGACGCATGCGTACGAACAACCATGCTACATGGCAGTGAAACATGGGCTGTAACTGCTGAGGACATACGTAAGCTCGCAAGGAATGAAGCCAGTATGCTCCGTTGGATGTGTAATGTCAATGTGAATACCCGTCAGAGTGTAAGTATCTTGAGAGAAAAGCTGAACATTAGAA
>NC_068996.1:56854744-56856831 GCF_001194135.2 Octopus bimaculoides
CGGGTGGCACATGAGATGCACCATTTTGAGCGTGGCCGTTGCCAGTACCGCCTGACTGGCTCCTGTAGGATTTTTGAGCGAGATCGTTGCCAGTGCCCCTGGACTGGCTTGTGGGGGTGGCACATAAAAGACACCATTTCGAGCGTGGCCGTTTTCGTGCGGGTGACACGTAAAAGCACCCACTACACTCTCTGAGTGGTTGGCGTTAGGAAGGGCATCCAGCTGTAGAAACTCTGCCAAATCAGACTGGAGCCTGGTGTTGCCATCCGGTTTCACCAGTCCTCAGTCAAATCGTCCAACCCATGCTAGCATGGAAAGCGGACGTTAAACGATGATGATGATGATGATGATGATGATGTATGTGTATATATGCATATATATATATGTATGTTTGTATATATTTAATCAACATTAGTGGAATTAAAGTCTATATTAATTACCAATTACATGTTACACAGACAAAATTCGATACTGCAATTTATTTACTGTTTGCTACCATACAAGACTCCCTGTTTCTCCCCCTCCCCCTTTTCCTCCTCTTCCTCCTCCCTCACTTAGCAAGGCTATTGATATCCAGTAAATGTTGAAAAGAAAATTCTGAAGCCCAGTATAGCTTTTAATCATATATTCGAGTAGTATGTCCTTCTTGTGTACATGTGTGTGTGTGTGTGTGAGAGAGAGAGAGAGAGAGAGAAGTGAACAGCTTTATTGGTTATATTAATGAATCTATTACATTTTAAGCCATTAATTACTATTTCAATGCATGTAGTTTGTCATTGTATGTAAGTGTAACATGAATCTACTGACCTTAGTTTACATTGGCTGGAAACAAATGGCTGGAGATGGAAACAGTTTCTCTGTCATTACAACAGCAACAACAACAATAATAGTAATCTTTTCTACTATAGACACAAGGTTTGAAATTTTGGGAAAGAGGACTAGTTGGTTACATCAACCCAGTACATAACTGGTACCTAATTTATCGACCTCGAAAGGATGAAAGGCAACGTTGATCTTGATGGAATTGGAACTCAGTACATAAAAACAGATAAAATACCGCTAAGCATTTTTCCCAATTTGCTAACATTCTTCCACGTCACCACCTTAATAATAATAATAATAATAATAATGATTTTGTTGTGCACAGTGTTCAGATGTAGTACAACTCATTAGAAAAGTGTAAACGAGGGTACAGAAAGCAGCAATTAGCCAAGTAAAGAAAGACATCAATGAAAGCTAGAAGTACATACGCAGAATTAAACACAAAAAGAGCCACAAAGAGAAAAGGGTGGGCAAGGCTGGTCAGGAAAAGTGTTGGCATATTTCAGGAAGCATGGAATTTTTTGAAGGATGCAGTGTCCTGACAGATAACAACTGATGCGGATAGCTTATTCCATACTTCAACAATTCTGAGCATGCAAAAATATTTTCAAAAGTCATGGGAGCTGCACTGATTTTTGATCTTTGATTTCATGTCTTTAAAGCATTTAGTTTTTTCTTCATTCACCATCCCCAAGTATTCCTAATTGAAAAATATTTTCCAAATTTTACCAAAAATTTATACTGCTATTAATTTCCTGACTCTTAGATACCCGAAAGTTGCTATGTGTGCATGATCCTTTTAGACAAAAATAATGAAAATAAATAAATGAATAAATAAATTGTACAAAACAAGTGTTTTGTTTGTTTGTATTTATTGCTACTTAAAGTTAACAACTGTTTTTGTGTTGTTGTGTACTGTTATTAGATTCAACTAAAACAGCATTTATTAATAAACACTTTATTTTCAAACTTCAAACTTCAAAGTGAAATAATAGAACTGATCTAAAAAAAAATATCAGAAATTTCGTAAACACTTTATTATTGTTGTTGTTGTTGTTGTTATTATTATATTTGAAGTCATCAAATTTCTCAAAAACAGCAAAGAAATTCTTTTTTAATTGCCTAGAAAGAAGTACAGGGTGTTGTTAGCAACCTATGTTGGCAACAAAGAGTTTCTGCCTGTTTGATGTGAGATGAATTGTTATTGTATGATGTATGAGTAAACGAGTGCTTATACACGAATACGTACACACATATGTATACAC
>NC_068996.1:56857026-56858229 GCF_001194135.2 Octopus bimaculoides
TGATCAGCCAATCATTGTTCAACAACCCTAACAAATCAACTAATGATGTGCGATGTATTCTCTCTCATCTCTGTCTATCTTTAATCATTGCTACAATAGTATCTGCTACTCTAAACTAGCCAAATACGGATTATCTCTATCTGAACCTTATTTAATTCACCCAACTACTCTCCATTCTTCTAAAACCTTTATCTTTCTTCCAAAAACATAAGGTTACTTTAATTTTGTTCCCCAAACTGAAGACTCGTGGCAACTCTTTGACAATCCCACATTTTCTCAGTCAACATCAATCTAACCATGTTTAATGTTACACATCAACTACATCAACGTCAACAATCTGAGATGGCCTGCACAGGTTTAAGGCATTGTGCCCTAACTTTCTGACACTAGAAACTTAGAAGTGGTTGTCGAAGAATTTTTATGACTTCACCAGCCCCAATCTCTGGCCTTCTAATTGCCACAATTGTAATCACATGAGTTACTATGTGTGGGACACAATTGAGAAAGACACAAACTGCTCTACCTGTAACACCAAGGTTGATTTGGTAGCGAAGATCAAAGAGGTGTTTGAAGATCTTCCCAGAGACACAGTGAGGAATGCTTGCTCCAGAATCTAGAACCATTTTCAGGTTGTGGTAGAAGCTAAAGATGGCTACTTTGAGTAAAATGTTATCTCTCAGCTATTTTTTGATTTTTCAAAAATACTTATTTTGACTGGGATGATTGTGTTTTCTATTCATTTTATGCAAATTATCAAACTTAGCCTGAACTCACTCTCTTTCTCTTTCTCTCTCTCTCTCTCTCTCTCTCTCTCTCTCTCTCTCTCTCTCTCTCTCTCTCTCTCTCTCTGTATCTTACCATATTTGATGGCCTATAAGATGCACCTTTTTTACCCCAAAATGGTTTTAAAATCCCTCTGTGTCCAATGCACTCAATGTAGGCTCAAAACTCACTCAAAAGAGTATGTATGTTTACAAAATGTGTGCTGCCATCTGTTGGTGAACAATCATGTACAGTATGTTTATATTGTATGTAGATGCATTAAATTGCTTATAATTACCAGAAATAACATTAAGTTATGCAGGCAAGTGGAGGAATTAAAACATTATTTTAGTGGTAATATATTTTATAAAAGTATTGCCTAGGCTAGGGCACATTCTATGCACTTGTGCGTCTTATAAGCCATCAAATATAGTATATATA
>NC_068996.1:56859486-56871108 GCF_001194135.2 Octopus bimaculoides
TGCTTCCCAACCACATGGTTCCAAGTTCAGTCCCACTACATGGTACCATGGACAAATGTCTTCTACTGTAAACTTAGGCCAACTAGAGCCTTGTAAGTGGATTTGGTAGATGGAAACTGAAAGAAGTTTGTTGTATATATATATATAGAATAGATAGATAAATTAAATATAAAGATATTCTATTGACATTCAATAATTCATTTATATTGCAATATTACATTAAATACTATGAATATAATATTTAACATAACATATTATATAAATAATTATAAAAACCATAAAAGGCCAACAAATTGTTTCGACTTATATATATGTTTTTCCCTGATATACATAATCACTTTGATTATGATGCCTCAAATATGAAGTGGAAGTTATTGCAATTTATTGCACTTCATATTCAAGACTCCAATGAAACTATAAGGTGTTACTCAGGTACTCAACTATGAATCCACTGCATCCTGCAGCAGAAACAGCTGTAAGCTAATGAAGTACATAAGATAAACATTTATTCCTTTGTCATCTCATTTTCTTATTACTGCTCTGTACTCGACTAATGTTTCATTCTGAAGCATATCTATATTGAGTTTTGCTCCAGGTTATTACTGAAATATAAAAATATAAGCATGTGTGTATTTATGTATGTACATATATACGTATGCATGCATGTATGTATACATTCATACATACAAGTATATAACACATGTGTTAAACAGTATTAAACAGTACCAGTAATTAGTCTGAAACAATAGCATTACGTTTCAAGTCTCATGAGTAAACTTATTACATTCAGTCCCCCCCCCCCACAACATCAATACTTATAATGTTGAATAATGTTTATGTAAAATTCTCAGTCATTAATTTTTAATTTGTTTGTATTCTTGGCATTAATTCTTGTCTTCAGTAATGAATGAAAGTGTTACACCTTACTAATGTTGTTTATTAGTAGAATCATTAATTCTGATAATGATCAAGTGGCTGTTGAAGTATTATCTGTAAAGCAAGTATATGCTTATGCAGATTAAATAGCTCAGTTAAACACAAGATAAACATCTAAATACATCTAATTTCAGAAAGCCAAATTGTTGTTGTTGTTGGTGGTGGTGGCTTTGACAGCAGAGGTGGCGGCGGTGGCAGCTTTGGTTGATGTAGTTGCTGTTGTTTAACTCCAAGTCTGATTTAACTGTTGTTTTCAACCACAACTATTCCATCTTTCTGGTTGGTTTTTTAAAACATAAAACCATGGTTTCATCACTCAGAAGCAAGTATGGCCTGATAGTCTGTACAATAGATATTGCTTATTATTTTATGTTGTCAAGAGCAATATAGATACTTTCTTGGGCCTCTCATCTTTGATCCAGCAAAACAATCAGGATATGACAGCTGAAGTGAGATTGGAGGTCTGTGTTCCCACTGAGTTTGTTCTTGTAAACTGCTAAATAGACTGGAACAATGTGAAATGATGATCCATAGTCAAGGGCACAACATACCACCTTGTTCAGAAATCAAAGCCATGACTTTAGTATGGTAAACTGAATGCCCTAACCACTAAGTCGAATGTCTTAATATCTTGCATATACTTGAATAGATTATCCACTGTCATGGTGTAATGTGAGAGAAATTTGGTCGCTATTACTAGCAACTTGAACGACCTTGTAGAAATTTCCTATAACATACACCTGTAATGGTGGCATTCCCTGTCAATGAGTTTATTTTCATTTAAAATTATTGCAGGGGCCAAATGTTTTTATTTGAATTATCATCATTGTTGTGACAGTCATTGTAGAAGCATCCATTTTTACATATTTGTATCAATCAGCAAAATCCATTGATGCAGATATTCTACTGCTGGATGCTCTTATTCCAGATGTGTTTTCACAGAAAATTGTCAAGGAATGTCACAGTTTGTATAATGGTGACACTTGTTTACAATTAGTACATGATGTCATGACAAGGACTGAAGCATACACATACCATATATGTTTGTGTGGAGGTGAGATGCTGTGACTTTGTAGTTAGATCCACCTGGATGCCACTGTGACTTGGAAGGAATCACTGACCAGTGATTTGTGAGCTGCAGAAAGAAACAGGAACAGGAAACAATTATAATGCACAACACTATACTATACAAAACTGATAGAAAAAACATTAGTAGACAATACATACATAGTATATAAAATTCCCTCTAAAAATAGACTTTTAATGATAAAAGCAATGCTCATAACATAGCACAATGGTAAAACAAAGAAAGATACTTAACATAACAAACAAACAAAACTAAAGTAAAATTAGGGGATAGTAGTTGTGCTTTCAGTAGAACACAGATATATAAGTGCAAATGTTTGTGGTTAGGTAGCTTGCTTCCCAACCACATGATTTTAGGTTCAGTCCTACTCTGTGGTATCTTTGACAAATGTTATTTACTTTAGCTCCATGTCATTTAAAGCTTTGTGAGTGGATTTGGCTGATGGAAACTGTTCTTTGATGTGTGTCTCTTTGTCTTCTCTTTGTCTTGACATCATGTAATGGTTTTTAAGCAAATGTTATCATATGAGCAGTGTCGTTCATTTCAAGACTTTTTTTGTTATAATGTCTGACCAAGGGAAAATATTACCTTATATGGAAACAGGTGAGAGTTGACAATTGGAAAGTCATCTGACTGTAAAAAACCTGCCTCAATAAATTCCATCAGACCCTTGCAAGCATAGAAAGCTGGACGTTAAAAAGTGATGGTGATGAGGTGTATTGTGTGTGTGTATTTGCATGTACACACATTTTGTTAACGAGAGCAATTCTGTCTAAAAATCATGCTTTAAAATTATAACCTATATTTAAATTCGTAAATTTCTCATTAAAAATTGTAAAATAGTAGTTCAGAAAGTGTAAAATAGTAGAAATGCTATTTATATCAACAACGGAAACATGCCATCCAGATTGTTATAGATTTCTTCATGATGAATGCTTTGCTAATTAATTATCTTACATTATTAGTATTTTTATTATTTTCCTTGCTTTCCATTTTGAAAAGTATGCCAAAATTTAGTTGTATGAAATTTGTAGAGATTTAGAAATGCCAGCAAAACATATTGGAAATGCAAGTGATTTTCTTCAAGAATTGTATTTTAGAAATTGTAACCTATATTTAAATGTTTTGTGGTTTAGAAATTGTAAAATGGTGGACTACAAATACTGTTAGAAGTGTCTTACTAGTGTGAGGAATTTTATTCCTTTTGTTTGTTTCCAAGCTAAGTATACCCTTTCACTACCTACATCAGGGAGTCACCTCACACTGCCACTGCTATCTCCCTCCCTCTCTCCCTTCCTATATAAGCTCACTTGCATTCAACATTTCATTCAGCTACAACTGATGGTCTCTAGAGTCAATCTTCTCTCTTACTGAACCCATGGGCAAGAATGAAATACTATGAAACCTAACTGTTGATATACCTGCCTAACTGCTATCAGTCTTCACATGATGGCCTGCCTTGGTAACAAATTCTGCTTTTAGTTTACAATGGCAAGTTGTTTTGTTAACTACTTCCATTGCAACTGTCTGCCAACATTACTGAGACAACCTTATACTTCTACAGAGTACTCTTCTGTAGAGGAGACAAAGTTAACTGTAAACAGATCAAATATACCACAGATATAATTCCATTTACACCCAGAATGAGAGAAACTTCAGAAAGGAGTATTCAAGGAAAAGACATAAACTCTGTATATTATTAATATAGGCAACCCATCTAAGGGAATAGTGACTCCCAAATAAAAATGGATACAGGATAGAGTAGGTTTTTAAGCTGTCTTCCTGTGGGCAACCTCTCTAGTGCTGATGATAAGATGCACCCAGAACCTGTTGTAAAGTGGCAACCATGCCACAAAAATATTGAATGAAGAAGTAGACATAACTCCACAAGTTACACTGCAAATTACTCACTTCTGTGGGCAATAATTTTGAGTAAGAACTGACATAATTAAGAAGAGGGTAATCTTTAGTCTGCTCACCTGCCTAATGCCAGTAGCACAATAAAATGCTTCCAGTTTGCACTATAAGACATAAACTACGATAGTTTTGGTTTCCTCTGTTGCATTGTGTGCAGACACACATACACATACACACACCACAAACCCACATAAACATAACGTGTGTATGTGTGTGTTTGTCAGGGTATGGCAAATCCCTGGCTTGCATATTTGTCTGACTTGAAGATAATTATCCTGCTAACTAGTTTCCTGAAGTTAGTCTTGCAAATGGCTGGATCATTTGCACCAAAGAACTCCTTGATCTTTCTTCATTCCATGTACGATTATCAGTCTGTCTGTACATCTCATTAGTCATCCATTAGTCATTAGGTGTGATAATGACATTGCTGTCATCTGTTATCAAAGTAGTCTGCAAGAAAGTCTTATAGGAACGGTTGTTTTGCTCTTGTCAGTTCTGATTATTGTTCTTCATATTCACAGATTTTTCTCACTGTTATGTTGCTTATGACTAACTTTAAACATAATTATTCTGTCACATGACTACATCAATTACTTTACCTACCCATTTCCATTCCAAGAATAAGCTTGTTTCGCCAAACTAGTGGTTGTTGTTGTCTATCCAGAAAAATTGTAACTGTTGTCCCCTTGCTTGTTAAGGGTCCAAGCAAGGAGCGAGATACCATGACACTATACAGAAGAGTCAGGGTTAGCTAACAAGCTGCGTAAAGACACTTCATTGTTATCAAGATAGTTTCAGTAAAGATGAGTCATACATGTCGTGGTAGGGGAAGAAGGTGGGGCCATCATTCATGTTTGCAAGATAAAGCATATCTATGTAATTTCTAGCAGTCAAAGAAACTTTTAATAATAATAATAATAATGATAATAATAATAATTGTAACTGAAATGATTATTAACTTCACTTATAAAGTCAGCACACTCATTCATAGTAGCTTGTTTGAAATTTGGAGAATAATATGTCGTGTTCATGGCCCATGGGCAGTGAAGACAGTTGATTAAAATTAATATTCTGATGATGAAGAAGCTACTGAGAAAGAGAGAGACAGACAGACAGAGAGAGTGAGGGAAGTGGAGAAACAGTATTCATGATTTCACAGAGACCAACTGGAAAAGCTTATACACAATTCTAACAATCAAGGGTGACCATTGATAATAATAGAACAAGTAACAGAAATAACGAGTATTTTCTTTGCTTATAAAGTTACTTATAGCTGCTTCTTTCAGAAATGGGGAATGCTATGTCACATTCATTAGCCACTAGCAATGAAGATGGCTAATTATCTGCCTAAATGAATCTTTTGCTGATGAAGCTGTTGACAGAAAGAGAGAGATGGAGTACAAGAAAAAGGGAAAGAAAGAAGTATAAATGGAATAGAGAGTGTAATAGAGATAGAGGGACATATGGTGTAATAGAGTAATGGAGGGAGCTGGTGATAAAACAAGAGGGAAATACCATTCATATTTGCACTGAAACCAATAGAGATATCATTTCTAATAGTAAACGAAGACTCTTAATAATAATAATTCTTTATACTATAGATGCAAGACCAGAAATGCTGGGGGAAAGAGCTAGTCATCTATATGAACCACAATGTTGTTTGAATAATAATAGCAATAATAATAATGATAAGTCTTTGTAAGAGAAAGGGAGAAAGTCAGTTAGATGGCCCGTGCTCAACTGATATTTCATCTATTGACCCCCAACAGGATGAAAAGCAAAGTTCACCTTGGCAGAATTTGAACTCAGAGCATACAGATGAAATGCCACAAAGCATGGTGGGGATGATGACGATGGTGATGATGTTTTCTACTTATAGGCACAAGGCCTGAAATTTTGAGGGAAGGGGATAATTACATCGACCCCCAGTGTTCAACTGGTACTTATTTTATCAACCCCAAAAGAATGAAAGGCAAAGTCAACCTAGGCATTTATTATTATTATTATTATTATTATTATTATTATTATTATTATAGATGTTGCACAATATACAATATCGTGAGGTTGTTGATTGAAGATATTGTGTCTACTGGGGGTTTGTATTGTCTGTCAAGTCACAACAAGGACCTCAGACAAAGTACTTTACATAATATGCATGCAGTTCCAAGTAATGCTGACTTTTGCGATACACTTAGATTGTAGGGTATTTCTAAAGTTTTCAGATGTTTTTTTTTTTCAGATTAGGTGCTATTGAACCCAATGCCCTGATGACAATGGGGATAACCTTTATGTTTGAGTTTCATAGCTGCCACATCTGAGCGATCTCAATTCTCAGGTCTCCATATTTATCAATCTTTTCCATTTCTTTCATAATGATAAGTTGATCTCCTGGCCCTGCCGCGTCAATTATTAGGCACTCTTGTTTGTCCCTCCTAAAGGTTGTTATATCCAGCCATTGGTGCTCTAACATATTATTATTATTATTATCATTATTATTATTATCATCATCATTATCATCATCATTATTATTGTTATTATTAATAATAATAATGATGATGATGATGATGATAACAATAGTAATAATAGTATTAAGGAGAGCATTGTCACTTTGAGAATGATTATCATACACGTAAATATTTTTTTCTACTTAACTTTATTTGATTTTGTAAAAGACCAATCTGGTGTGTTTATTTTAATAACCTATCAGTGAGTTTCTTTACCCTAGATGTTGGCAAGACACTCGGCAAGAAATGGAAACAAAACTGAAGGAATAATAATAATAATAATAATAATAATGGTTTCTTATTTAGGCAGGAAGCCAGCAATTTTGATGGGTAGGTTTGCTGAGTACCATCAGCTTTATTGTCACCCATGGGATGAAAGGTAAGACTAACCTCAGCAGGATTTGAACTCAGAATGCAAAGTGTTGCAAGAGACACTGCAAAGCATTTTGTCCAGTGCTCTAATAATTCTGCCACCTTAATAAGAATAATTCTTTCTGATTTTGGCACAAGGGCATCAATCTGAGGGAAGTGGATTACATCAATCACAATGCTTGATTGGTGCTTTATGTTATTGATCCCAGAATGATAAAAAGCAAGATTTGAACTCAGAACATGAAGATCTGCAAAAAATATTGCTAAACAATTTTTCTACATTCAGTAAATGGGTGTGTATTTACTTATGTGTGTCAGAGTAACGTAACATAAAGGAATAGATTTGTGTGTACGTATGTGTGTGTGTGTATGTGTTTGGAATTCAGGTAGATATCTCATTAGCCCAAATCTGGCTAATCACATAGAATGAAAGGAACGTTGCTGCACTGGTGGCATGTAAATAGCACCATCCGAACGTGGTCAATGCCAGCCCCCACGCCCCAAATGAGTCCTGTGCTGGTAGCACATAAAAAGCACCATCCAAATGTAGCCGATGCCAGTGCTGCTTGACTGGCTCCTGTGCTGGTGGCACGTAAAAAGCACCCACTACACTCTCGTAGTGGTTGGCATCAACTATAGAAACATTGCCAGATCAGATTGGAGCCTGGTGCAGCCTACTGGCTTGCCAGTCCCAAGTCAATGCATGTCAGTATGGAAAACAGACATTAAATGATGATGTTGTCGATGATGATGATGATGAATTACAGGATACTTCAGTCAATAGGTAAATCCTGAATTTGTTTAGTATAAATATACAGAGTACATAATGAAGACATCACAAAGAAGATTGGAGATTTATACATCTTCCAGATTTATTTATTTAAGTGTCATTCTCATTAAATTCACATTAAATTTCAATTTGTAATTTGAATTTAATGAGAATCAACATGGAAGACAGACATTAAACAATGATGAATACCATGGTAAACAAATTTTGAAGATGCATAATTTTCCATTCTTCTTTATGATGTCTTGTATGTATGTATATGTATATGTATATATATATATATATATATATATATATATATATATATAAATGTGCGTGTATGTAGGTAAGGTAAAATCTAAGCTGTTTATTCCATTGTTACAATCCAGTATGTAGCAGTTGTTCTTGTTGTTGTATTGATGTGAGGTAGATATTAGAATTGGAAATTCTGGAAATATTTTCTGCAGAGTTATTATATAACAAAACAGGAAGTCGGAAAATCTTTTGGTGCTTTTCATTCACCATTTTACTTGTTTCATTTGCTGATAAACATGTAACAAATTCCCTATTAGAAATTCTTGAGGCAGAAAAATCAAACAATACTATTAGCAAATGAAACACGTGTAATGATGAATCAATACCAAAATATTTCCCAACTTCCATCCACTCACCAATTCACCTTGGTACTTCTTATGTTTTTAAGGCTGCTATTTATTCTATGAGTCTCTTTTCTACTGAACCAACTTATATGGATGTAAACACACAAACACTGGTTACCAAGTGGTTGTTGAGGGACAAACACACACATACACACGTGTGTATACCCACACGTATGTGTGTGTGCATACGACAGGCTTCTTTCAGTTTCCGTCTACCAAATCTACTCACAAGGCTATAGCAGAAGATACTTGCTCAAGGTGCCATGCAGTGGGATTGAACCTGGAACCATGCACTTAGGAAGGAAACTTCTTACCACACAGCCATGATTAGATAAAATTTGTAATGTTGCCTGTGAGATTTGAACTCTACATGTGCTGTAAAATGTATAACTGTGCTAACCACTGCTGGTGGATCTGCATCATTAGCATATAAGTGGCTGAATATTCCAAAGCCATTTATATCATTAAGATAATTCTTTGGAGGAAGTGAGCTAATATACAGCATGGACATTTGATTACTATAAACAAATCATTTATGCAGGTTTTCCAGCAAGAGATCGCAGAACCATTTTTCTCAGACTACAAGAGGCTACCACCTATTATATATATATACATACATAAATAGAGAGAGAGAGAGACAGAAAGAGAGAGAGAGAAAGAGAGAGAAAGGGAGAGTGATACATACATATGCGTAGAGAGAGACTGAGAGGGGGAGGAGTTTAAAAAGACACTGGGTATATATCTATTTGCAAATGCAAAAACATCAACACAAAATATTGTGACTGTTAATTGTAAGCTTAATGAAACCAAGAATTTAAGGCCACAGAACATTTGGCCTTAACTTGGAAAAAAGTCAATTATACACATCAGTTTATGTGGTGAGTATTGCTCTATTCCAACATTTATGGAAATATGGCATTTGTAAATTGTTTTTCCATGAATGGATTTATTATTTGTAGTTTTTTTATATTAGTAACACCAATGGCTGGACTATAAATTCACTTTTAGTACAATTCTATATGTTAATTGCCCTCCAGGGGCCTGTTTTTAGGTCAAGTATTGGCAAAAGCCTGTAGCTTGCCAGAATTGTTAGTGCTTCAGATAAAATGTCTTGTTCTGTTTAGTTATAATGCTTTACATATTGAGTTCAAATCCTGTTGGGAGCTGATTTTGATTTTCATCTTTCTGAAGTTGATAAAATATAATACCAGTCATATATCTGGGTCTATATAATTAACAGGTCTCTTTCCCTAAATTTCAGGCTCTGTACCTAAGTTAGAAACAATTTAGATTGGCAAAATTATTGAAACATTAGAAAAAAATGCTTCACAGTATTTGATTCAGCCCCTTATGTTCTGAGTTCAAATTCAACTAAAATCAACTTTACCTTTCATCCTTTTGAAATTGATTAATTAAAGTACCAGTTATGTACTGCCCTTGATGATGTCACCCCCTCCCTTCAAAACTGCTGACCTGCTGTCTAAATTGGAAACCATTGTTGTTATTATTTATTCTTTTTATCATAGGTTTTGTTGTAACTCCTGGAGTCTTGCATGCATATTGGGCTTGCTGTTTGCATCTTATGGTGCCGTGCTATCTGTTCATTTCAACTATCTTATACTTTCCCCGATTATTCAGGCCATGCCAAAGAGGCAAACCTTTTGTAACAGTTCTACTGGGAACCCCATTCCAATTTCCTTTATTGTCCCCTAGATGCCTTCTGATACTGTTCCCAAGGACCCAGCAATAACTAGCACTATCTTAACCTTCTTCATTTTCCATACCCGGACTATTTCGTACTTAAGAGGATTGTATCTATCTACCTTTTTGCTTTCTTTCTTGACTATTCATGGGTCAAAGAGGCACACAATATCAACAATGTTATTATTATTATTATTATTATTATCATTATTATTATTATTATTATTATTATTATCTTCTTTCAATTCTGTTTCCATTTCTTGTTGAGTGTCTTCCCAACACCTAGGGCAAAGAAACTCACTATATACATTAAGATAAGCACACCAGATCGTTCATTTGCAGAGTCATGTGATAGGGGAAAAAAAGAGAGGAAAGACAAGAGGAAAGAGGGAAGAAAATAAAAAAAGAGAAAACAAAGAAAATAAAGGGGGAAAGAAAATAAAAGAAAGATATTATTATTATTATCATAACTACTATTTTTATTATCATCATCATAATCATTATTATTATTATTATTATTATTAAGATGTTTAGCTGGATGCTGGACAAAATGCTTAGTGGTATTTCGTCCATCGCTATGTTCTTAGTTCAAATTCTGCCGAGGTCAACTTTGCCTTTCATCCATCATTTCAGGATCGATATAATCGACTAGTCCCCTCCCCCAAACTTCAGGCCTTGTGCCTATGGTAGAAAGGATTATTATTATTATTGTCATTATTATTATTATTATCATTATTATTATTATTATTATTATTATTATTATTATTATTATTATTATTAGCACATCGGGCAAAATGCTTAGTGGTATTTTGTCTGTCTTTGTGCTCTGAATTCAAATGTGACTGAGGTCAACTTTGCCTTTCATCCTTTTGGGGTCAATAAACCAGCTGAGTACAGGGGTCAATGCAATCAACTATCCCCTTCCCCAAAATTTCAGGCTTTGTGGCTATAGTAGAAAGGATTATTATTATTATTATTAAGGCAGTGAGCTGGCAGAACTGTCAACATGCCAAGAGGGAGGCAATAGCATGTTTAGCAGTATTTCATCTGTCTTAGTGTTCTGAGTTCAAATTCAGCTGAGTTCAAATTTGGCTGATTTTATTGACATCCTTTCGGGGTCAATAAAATAAGTATAAATTGGGTTGATGTAATTGACTTACCCCCTCCCCACCAAAATTTCAGGCCTTTTGCCTTTAGTAGAAAGGATTATTATTATCATTACAATTAGCACTGTCACATTGTTGAGGACTGTGTCTTCAGATTTACTTGGACAACATTTCTGACATTTGTCATAACATCTGTCGTAATCCATCTCCAATGACTTCATTTAACTGTAGTGAACTTTAACATTGCTATTATTTAGTAGTAGCAGTAGTAGTAGTAGTAGTAGTAGTAGTAGTAGTAGTAGTAGTAGCAGCAGCAGCAGCAGCAGCAGCAATAGCAGCAGCAGCAGCAGCAAACTGTCACATTACTGAAAATTGTATCTTTGGGTTCATTTGTTTCACTTTAATCAAAACAAGTGGGAGGTGTGAAATTGTCAGTTGACCAATTCCACAGAAAGTGGATGTTTAAAATGTTAAAAATAACTTGATTACTTCAAAGTTTCCTTAAAGAAGGTCATTATGTTCAAATGCTTATTTAAATATCATACCCATCTATTTGAAAAAAAAACAGCAAAAA
>NC_068996.1:56871337-56877257 GCF_001194135.2 Octopus bimaculoides
ACACACACACACACACACACACACACACACACACACACACACACACACACACACACACACACACAAAAGCAAATGCTCCTTCTCGAAAAAGTGTTCCTTCCGAACTTGATTCCCATAAATTGATTAAAGCTCA
Source organism: Octopus bimaculoides (assembly GCF_001194135.2). NCBI lineage: Eukaryota > Metazoa > Mollusca > Cephalopoda > Octopoda > Octopodidae > Octopus > Octopus bimaculoides. Next base: position 56,871,471 of record NC_068996.1, read on the forward strand.
AAGAGATTTTCTTGTAAAATATGCAATTAATTGAATAGGAATTTAAAAAAATAATGAAAAAAATGACTTAGAAATGGAAATAAAAAGAAATAAGAATTAAATGAAAGACATACAAAAAAAACAAAACCCAACTCATCTCCTTTTAACAGATAAAGCTTTTGTTAGTTTAAAGGAGAAAACATTATAAGGACTTTCTTAGATGTGATAGTAGAGACTATCAAAGCTATTGTTCATTCTCTTGATGTTTTGAAAAAACTCCCTATTCAAGACTCTCTTAGGCATCCTGTTTGATGTTTTAAACTTGTCAAATACTTTACTTTCAAGTAAACCTCGTAACAAATTAATTGAAAGTCTTTGTTACATTTACTTAAGTGAAATAAAATACTATGTGATATAAATGTGAAACTATCAGAGGAATTTTACCTGGGAAAAAAAAAAAAGAAAAAAATGTTGGGATTTATGTGTCTGTATATAATCTGTGTACATTAAGCTTGAAATATACTTAAGCCTTCAGTAGTTGGCTAAATAGTTTTACTTTTTTTTAATCTATCTGTTGAAGTGTAGGTGTATAATTGCAGTCTGAACATGCTGATTAGTAAAAATGGAAAGAAAGAAAAAAATAAACCACAATAAATGTAATCTGCTGACAAATGAATGCAGTGTGTATATGCTTAGCTAGCAGCCTCAATGTGTATGCATGTATGTTGATAACATAAATAAACATACTTAGATTTTGACTTATTTGACCAGGTAGATGAATTCAAATATACATGTATGTATCTCTGTGTGTGTGTGTGTGTGTGTGTGTGTGTGTGTGTGAGTGAGCATACATGCAGGTATGTATAAATGTATCCATGCGTGTATGTATTTATGTCTCCTCTATTTTTTAATTATTATCAATCTTGCACTGAGGAGGGAGCCAGTTTCCAACAAAGATACAAGGTTCCATCCTTGGGATGAAGTTTAAAACAGACAAATTCATATTTGGAACTTGAGAAAAGTCTTGCATATTTTTACTGTCCTACTCACAGATTGCACTTGTAATGTACGAATCAGCCAGTTGATTTCTCCTTCTGAAAATCCCAGTTTATCCAGATTCTCCTTTAAGCATTTACTAACAAAACCTAGTGCTCCAATTATTATTGGTATGAATATGAATTCATAGTCTGGATAAAGAAGCTGGAGGCTTCGAAGCAGTTGTCCATAGATATCTTCTTTTTCTTTGATTTTCAAAGAGATATTTATATCTGTATGGCAGCTAACCTCTATGATGGTACATACCTTTGCTACTCTGTCCCAAACAACAATATCCGGCCTGTTATGTTGACATTTGAGAGAAGTTTTGATGGGAATATTCCACCAGTATTCCTTGAGTTGGTGTTTATGAATGTATTCCATAACAGAGGGATTATCTAAGTTTATTTCAGGACGGTCTTTTTGTGGATGGCATTTAAATTGTTTTAGCATATCAATTGTAGCATATGAAGTAAGCAGTTGCATTCTCTCTGCAAGAACCCAAGTCGAGCCATACTTTTCTCCAGATGGGTTGGTACATATCCTGTTTCTCCCATAATAATAGGTATGAAACGGAAAGTGTTTCTTGGCTCCTGGATTTACAAACTCCTTATCATGGATGTATTCATTTTCTCTTGTTAATTTAGAGTAAATTTTTGACTGACCAAACTTCTTGGTAGCAAGGTTGTGAAGGAGAGTATCTTGATTTAACTGTCATCCATTAAATCTTAAGAAGATCTTGCAGAATTTTTATAGTTCCAGACATCATGATTGTTTATTGCATGCATGTGTGCATGCACATGCATGTGTGCATGGGTGTATGCATAATCATTTATAGACAGGCAAACAGACAAGCAGACAAACAGATATTGACTGCATTAACTCAGTGTGTAGATGTTAAGTGGATAGATAGACACAAAGTGTTTATTCTTTGCAGTTTCTCATCTTGCTAAAAATAGCAGCTCAGTCTCTTAGAATATAGTAAACCATGTTATGTGAAATGCAAATTCAATAATGAAGTCCTTGACTTGGTATCAGGCTCTTCACTTCTGATGCAATTATGGTGGCACCATCATTATATATGGTTCCTCTTGGACATTTTTAGACCCAATGGATCATTCTTCTCCAGATCTAACCTCAATTAATTTCTTCCAGAATAACATATGGACAGACATACAGAAAGAAAGATAAAAATCAGCTGGTACTTTACCAATCTTGAAAGAATGGCAAAATTGGCTCCAGTGGGATTTGAATTCAAAGCAGAGAGAAGCTGAAATGAATACAGCAAAATATTCATCTGGCATTCTAACAACTCTGTCAGTTCAATACCTTACTAGGCTAATTTGGTGCTTTTATAGTTTTGAAACAAATAAATAAAAAGAGGCAGAACGGCCACGTGTGAAATTCCATTGGTTATAAGGTTTATTAAATCAACATTGATTTCCAGATAAGCACCAACCTCTACACATTTCCCCTTCCCTTTTCTCTCAACACTTCACACAATAAATCATTTTTTTGTTTTAAATTTTTTTTTGACCAATTCTTTCATCTCCAAAATTGCAATTCTCTGGAACTCGGTTCCTGGCCATCTTTTCCTTGCAGACATCACTCTCAGATTCACCCTCAGCTGAACTTTTGACTACAATGACCTTAACCTTGACAGTTTGAAAAGTCTTGCAAATAGGATGTAAACACTGACACTCTTCTGCCTCCTACTCCTGCTCTTCCTCTTCTTCTTTGGACTAAAGTGCGAAAAGGAAAAAAATAGGGATAATTAGATTAACAGATATAGACAGAATGTAGATGTATATAGATTTGTGTGTGTGTGTGTGTGTGTGTGTGTGTGTGTGTGTGTGTGTGTGTGTGTGTGTGTGTGCGTGTGTGTTAACAGACAGGCATACTGTGTATAGATGTATTAATTTGTGTGTGTGTATGTATGTTTGATTGACAGATTGATACTGTGTGTAGGTATATTTATTGAGTTGTGTGTGTGTGTGTGTGTGTGTGTATTGACAGTCAGGCACATTGTGCAGAGATGTGTGGTATTCATGTGGGAAATTGCTCTATGTGATTGACAAGCAGACACTGAGTATAGATGTGTAAATAGTGTGTGTGTGTGCATATGTGTGTGTATGTGTGCATGTGTGTGTGTGTGTGCATGAGTGTATGTATGTGCGTGTGTGCGTGTTCGTGTGTGTGTGCATTGATTGACAGACAAACATTGTATACAGACATGAGTGTAGGTCAGTACTGGAAATGAGGTTTGGTAGAGGAACTGCATTACCCTTCGCTTCAATTCCTGGGGTTTGAGGGAAGAATGGGGAGAGACTATAGCTTCTAACCCCATCTTCCTTTCCAATTTCACAGGCCTTAGCATATCCCCTAGTTCGTAAAACTCCTTTCTCTCTCTCTCTCTCTCTCTCTGGTATCAGTGTATATATTGGAATGTGCATGCATGTATGTGTGTGTGTGCGATTAGCAGACACACACACACACACTGTGTATCAATATGTTTATTAGTTCTATTGACTCAAGTTATTCATGTATGTCTGTGAGTGCTAGGAAGCAAGGAAGAATGATTTTAAGCCAGAGTTTTTATGTCTCCCATTCTAATGTCTTCTGGCACCACCAAGCTTTCCAATCATCACAAAGAAGTCTCTACATGGAACAAAAACCAAATTTACTCGAAAATCATTTTTAAAAAGAAAAAAGAGAAGAGAACATATATGGTAAATTATGCCAAGAAAGATAAAGAAATCCAAGATCTCTTTTGATCATCTGCTTCTATAGCAACTAGTTTTAGAAATTACATTTTTTAATAAAATACAAACAGATTAGGTAGTCTTAAGCAAAATATTAGATTGGAAAATCTTTGATGAGGTTCCAGTTTGAGTATTCAGAGGTTTGGGGTAAGTGTTGGGTTATCAGCTTGTAGCCAACACTACTTTCAGATTTGCTCTGGAAGGAGATGGTTGTACCTGTCAAAGATTCAAAGACCAACTCTCATCCAGTTCTTCCCTAAAGGACAGGACTTGAAAGAGGGCTGGGCCCTGGGCATGTATCACATAAACTCACCAATGTGTAGGCATGTCCTGGTGCCACATTGACCAGAAACCCTGTATGTGTGCACCTGTCTATCTGTTTGTCTGTTTGGCCTAATATTGTATAATAATTGTAAACAGGTGTCACCGTCACACATGAGATGTCATTTACTTTTAATTTTACATGAAAACATATCTGGCCAAGAAGAAATGTTAGCTTGCTTGGAAACAGGTGAGAGCTGGCAACAGAAAGGGCATTTAGCTGTAGAAAATCTGCTTCAAAGATTTGTCTCTGACTCATGCAAATTTAGAAAAGTAGACATTAAAATAATACAACAAAGTATGTTGTGAAGAAGGGAACAGTTCTGACGAGCTATTTGTTGGAAGGAAATGTTAAATGGTGTTGAAGGGGTGAATGTATAGAGTGAGAGAGAGATGGGGGAGGAGGAGGAGGAGGAAGTAATAAGTGTTAGTTGGAAAAGAAGGTAATAGTCAGAGGGGAGAAAATAAAAGGGACCACTATAAGATTTGAAAAAAAAAAAGACACCAGGAGAAAGTAATCTGATGCAAGGCAGGGAAATGCTATAAAGAACATTTATATATGCATATATATATACACACACTGATGCACATATATACACTGGTAAATATATATCCACACACATCCATTTTTTTGCATATCAGTTTTTCAATGCGAAAGTAATGGTCTCATCTTTTGCTAGAACTAAAGATAAACTAACAATATCTGCTGACTCAACCACATAACATTGATACAAACATTTAATACATTTCTTTTAGACCACTGACTCCTCTCTGTATATTTTGCCATCCATATATGACCATCACTGGTACTAACACCATCATCATACTCCCCTCCTCATCTGCCTCCTGTTCCTATTACTACTACTCATTCTAATGTCCATTTTTCTGTCTGCCTCGATCAGATGCATTTAGTTGAGGCAGATATCCTACAGCTGGATGCCTTTCCAGTCACAAACCCTCCAAGTAAAGTTAAATTTCCTTTTTGTCCTTTACACACAAACAACACTGCAATGACAAGGAATGCTTTCATGGAACATCACAAACACTATTTATGTAAAAGCTGTGACATTGTTTACAATCAAAGCACAAAGGCAACATACACCCACATATACACTCACGCATACATGCTTGAGTATGTACCTACACAAACACACACAATATACTACATACACATCTATATGAAAGGTTCTTTCAGTTTCCATCTTCCAAATTCATTCACAAAGATTTGATCAGCCCACAGCTACATGAGAAGACTGGCTGAAGTGCCTCACTCACACTCATGCAAAATATGTATGTGTGGAGGTATGTATGGGTGTATGCATGCATGCTTGTATGTATGTGTATGTATGTATGTATGTATATGTATACATATGTATGTGTGTATATATGTATGCATGTATGTATGCATGCATACATGTATGTATGTCTACATTTGTCTGTATGTATGTATGTATGTATGTGTAGAGTTGTATGTTTTATGTATGTATTCTCATGCATATAGTTACATATCTAGACACACTCATATATATTTAAATGATAAACTTCTGGAAAGTTTAACAGATTTTTACAGTTCCAGTGATGGATTGGATCTGTAGTCTTTGAATCAGTTTTCTCCTTTCTGGTTTTGAGAAGCCTAATTCCTCAAGATTGGTATTTAGGCAGTGTATTACATGTACCAGGGCCCCAATAA
>NC_068996.1:56877769-56880509 GCF_001194135.2 Octopus bimaculoides
ATATATATATATATATATATATATATATATATATATACAGGGTGTGGTGAATAAACTGTCATCTAAATTACACAAAAATGAAAATAACACTGACATCTCATTGTAACAGATATATTAACAAAAATTACATTAAAATATCTTGAAATACTAAAGAGTAAATTTATCTAATAAAATTGCCATTGGCTTCAACCATGACGTCCAGATGACTTCAGAATCTCCTGCAACTCTTCTGGACAGTCTCTTTGTTTAAGTTGGTGAATGCTGCCATAATCCTTGCCTTCAGTTCATCTTTGTGGTTATAAAGATTTTTGCTGGCCTCTTTCTCAACTGTGCCCCACATGTAATAATCAAGTGGGGATTGCAGTTTGGGGAGTTAGATGGACAGATGTTAAGGGTGATGGTGTCACAGAAATTGTCTGACACAACTGGATTCTCTTGATTATGTGGCATGGTGCAGAGTCCTGTTGCCAGACATAGGGTCTTCCAGCAGCTACCCTCTTGACCCAGGGTAGCACTATCACCTCTAGGTACTTGATGTAGGCCTCCATGTTGAGTCTGAAGCCATATGGGAAGATGAATGGAGGCATAACATCGCCATCACTGGTGATCACTCCAAACACCATAAAGTTGACTGGATATTTGATTTTTATCACTCTTGGTACATGTTTTGGGTACTCAGATTGACACCCAACACTCTGAATGTTCATATTGGTGCTTCTGGCATGAATGCCAAGCAGTACAGCATGTCATTTCCAAATTTCTGACAGAGTGAATTGTGTCATGGTGCTGTTTTTATCACAGACAGTACCCAACTGACCCTACTATAGTGTGTAGTCAACAAAATAAAAAAACAAACAATGCACATGCATGAGATTAAAATTATAGAATGGCAACAATTTATCCATCACACCCTGTATGTATGTATGTATATATATATATATATATATATATACATACACACACATATATAAGAGAGAGAGAGAGAGAGAGAGAGAGAGAGAGAGATATCAGTTACAGAATTCATTACCTGTTTATATCTATTTAAAATTTTAGCTGAAGCTGGTGGAATTATGCTATAATGTAATCTATGAATGCATCAATAAAATACTACCAAAAAAAGCTGTAGCAGATTTTAAACTGCATTTGTGTCCTTATATACATGTGCACACACACACATACACACATACACACACTTTCATATATACTTATATATGTATGTACATGTAAGAATTGAAAAGTTGACTTTAAAATGATAACAGTGAAGTAGCAGCATCAGTAGCAGCAGCAGCAGCAGTAGCAGTAGTAGTAGTAGTAGTAGTAGTATTAGTAGTAGTAGTAGTAAACAGAATGAGATGAAATAATCATTCAAGGCAGATATTTTTCTGAAATAAAATACATTTATTATAGAATTAGTTTCAACTGGGAGTTTGAGTTTTGCCTTGAGGTTTATTTCAGTTCCTTGTACTGAATCTCTTCCCTACACAATGATCAACAGTAATTGTGCTGTTGTTATTTCGCAAAATTCCTTCAACTCATCAACTGAAACATTAACATTTAAGAAATACTGGCACAAAAGGAACAAATATGTAACCATTTCTCTATATACCCTGACAGTGTTGCCTATAAAGAGAGAAAGGCCACGTTCCAGAAAATAGCAATCTGTAAATATTATGAAGACATTTTCATACAGCATTTGTTAATGTTGGAAGTTTTTATGTTTTAAAAGGTGAACCTAACTCTTTCGAAAGAAAGAAACCTACTGTGCAACTCTCAAATCATGTGCAATAAAATAATAATAATAATAATAATAATAATAATAATAACAATACATGTTTGGATAATGATATAAGCAAAGATGAACACAAACAATGAAAGGAAGAAAATATGAATAATAAATATGTGATGGCATTATTTCAGAGTGGCCAGTTCTTGTCAAAAATAAACGGGTGAATAAACGCATACATATACATATGCAAATGCACACACACACACACACACACACACACACACACACACACACACACACACACACACACATGCATACATACATAAATACATACATGCATACATACATGTATACATACATGCAAACATACATACATACATATACAAACAAATTTACATAATACATAAATATATACATACGCACTTATATATATACATAAATACATGCATACATACATCACATTACATACACATACATATGTATATACATGCATGAATGCATACATACATACATACATACATACATACATACATATATGTATGTATGTACATACTTAAAACTTCCTCTCTTGAGCTCCTGCTGATGATGTGAATGCATGTACCTATATTTTGTGAGTGTTTATCTCAGTTAAATATAATTATATCCAGAACAAAAAAAAATATCTAATTTGTTAAATGTTAACATTTCAGTATTTCAGTTGATAAATTAAAGGAATTTTAGAAAATAACAGAATAATTACTAGTGGTGGTGGTGGTGGTAGGGTTTCAATCCTAAGAGTTCAAATAAACCTCAGTCAAAGCTAATTTTATAATAAATGTATTTTATTTTAAAATGAATGTTTTGATTGATTTCTTTTTTCAACTTACTCCATTCACTACTAATACCACTACTTCATCATCATCATCATCAAAGTTTTCACATCCAATTTTCCTTGCTTCTGTCATCAGATATTACTTTTGTTGATGCAGAGTTTACTATGTTTAGTTGCTCTTCCTGGAGCCAACCTACTATATA
>NC_068996.1:56880609-56883921 GCF_001194135.2 Octopus bimaculoides
GTGTGTGTGTGTGTGTGTGTTTGTGTGTGTGTTTGTGTGTGTATATATATTGAACACCATGCAGCCTTTGTCAACAGTAAGTTTTTACATATACATACACACATACATAAATACATGCATACATACATACATACATACACACATACATACATACATACATACACACATACATACATACATATATGTATAGTCATCATTTAATTGGTGTTTTTCATGCTAGCATGGATCAGACTGTTTAAATGGCTCCAACCAGTTGGAGGACTCTGTTATGCTCCAATGTCTGCTTAAGCTTGGTTTCTACACATGGATACCCTTCCTGACGCTAACCACTTTACAGAGTATACTGGATGCTTTCTAAGTAGCACCAGTGAGGTCACCGTGTAATTTGCAAGGGCTAAGATGGCCTTGACTGAATGGGTGTCTATATTAGAGAGGCAGGGGGCAGTAAAACAGGACTAATATAACTATTTGTCCTTAGAATGAAAAGATGATGAACAGGTATAACTGATTTTTTTACACCTTAATGGGTTCTCATCATGGATATCAAAAAATATTTTACCAATCCCCAAGAAACAAGTTTTCAGTTTATTTCAAAACTCAGCAAACCCAGTAGCTACAAAGTACTAGAGCTACTAATTTTCATACCATTAAGCTTTTTTTAATCAACATCAGAGGCCTGTCAATGGGGATATCAGTCCACAGTTTTATATCAAGGTATGATATAATACATATATATATGTCATCATCATCATCATCATCATCTTAATTTAATGTCTGTTTCCCATGCTAGTGTGGGAGTAGATAGACAGCCAACAACTGATGAAGGTCGTTCTTTATGTTACTTGTCCTGTTTTCCATTTGTTTCTCTCGTTGTTTGTGTATTGAACTCATTTGTTTTCGTATTTCATGTTGTTACTGTTGGTGACGTCCTGTACCTATATATGCATATATATATATATATATATTATTTATATTATTATTTGATTGAATGTCATGCATCCATTTCCAACTAAGTTTATCTCTCTCTCTCTCTCTCTCTCTCTATATATATATATATATATATATATATATATATATATATATATGTATATCTTTCCTCCATTTTTAATTATTTTTTATGATATCTTTATACTTATAACAAAAACTTTTTCAATTGTTATATACACATATATGGATGTATGTGTGTTTGTGTGTGTGTGTCTGTACCCCCACCATTGCTTGACAATTGATGTTGGTGAGTTTACATCTCCGTAACTTAGCAGTTCAGCAAAAGAGGCCGATAGAATAAGTACTAAGCTTACAAAGAATAAGTCCTGGGGTCGATTTATTCAACTATATATATATATATATATATATATATTCCAACCCATGCTAGCATGGAAAGCAGACTTTAAACGATATATATATATGCGTGGTGTACAAGAGAGACGACTGCACTGGAATGGTCAAGTCTTGCTTATGGATGAGGACAGCTGTATGAAAAAAGGTCACACCCTAACAGTGGTGGGAATCTGTGGAAGAGGTAGCCCCAGGAAGACCTGAGATGAGATGACCTTCAAACATTGGGCCTCACGGCAGGAATGAGAAGCGACAGAGACCTTTGGTAATATGCTGCACTTGAGAAGACCCGGCAAACCAAGTGAGACTGTAACCTTGGCCTATGGCAGTGTTACATAACCATCCCATTTAAGAGTACCCTTCAATCATTGGGCAATAATCTCTGCTTGTGAAGACCTGTTGAGTCAAGTGAAGTCATTGTCATGGCCGATGCCAGTACCGCCTGACTGGCACCCATGCTGATGGCACTTGAAAAACACCAATCAAGCATGGTTGATGCCAGTCCCACTGAACTGGCTCCCATGCTGGTGGCACATAAAAAGCACCCACCACAGTTTCGGAATGGCTTGCATTAGGAAGAGCATCCAGCTGTAGAAACCTTGCCAGATCAGATTGGTGCCTGGTGCAGCCTCCTTACTTGCCAGGCCTTAGTCAACCTATCCAACCCAGACCAGCATGCAAAGTGGATGTTAAACGATCATCATCATCATATATATATATATGCATATACATATATATATATATGTATATACATACATATATATATACATACATATATATATACATATATATACATATATACATATATATATACATACATTCTCATCACACTAATATGTATATAAAGATATATATATATATATATATATATTCATATATTTATATACATATATATATATATATATATATATATATATATATATATATATATATATATATATATATATATATATATATATATATATACATATGGGAGAATGTACGAAATAACAACAGACGAGGACAGGTGGTGTAAATAACAAAAGGATGTATTAGTATGACGCTTGGGAATACGGAAAGTCTTTGACGTTTCGAGCTACGCTCTTCAACAGAAAGAATATATGCTCATTTATATATATATATTATTCCAACCTTTCAGGTAAAATTCAGTATAATAATATCAGACAGAATTTCGTAATATATAGTATATATGTATATAACTAATTTAGAGACGAACCACCATTCCACAGCTCAGTCAATGAAGAACCTGTCCAAAACCGTGCTGTGAGACATATACCATACAAAATACTAATCTAAAATTTTGATAATATATAATATTGAACAGTAAGATTATTACATTTATATAATATATAAGAGCAAATACTTTTAAAATTACAACGAATACCATACAACAAAACATCCATCATAAAAATATTAATCTAAAAATCAAATAAAGTTTAAATTGAACAATAAAAATTAATACAATAACATAATGTATAAAAGTAAGTACTTGTACATTGACTACGCACGTTTCATAGCTGAATTAGGATTATATAAAATCATATAAGAAAACCATATCCAAGTTCATTAGAACGGAAAAATGATTTTATTCCCAAAAGCAGTCACTCCTCAGGTCAAATTCTTGTCTCATTAGGAAGATGGCATCTGTGGTATTCTTCCCAGGTACAAAACCAAACTGCATCTCATCTAGTTTAATTCCTAATCAATTGAACTATAACCCTCTCAGTAACTTTCATGACTTGGTCCAGTAGTTTAATACCGCTGTGGTTGTTTCTAAGACATCACCTTTACCCTTGTAGCAGCTAACTATAATACTGCTACACTAGTCTTTGGGGATGATGCCCTCCTGAATAACCCGATTAACTATACGAGTGATTAAGCTGTATCTTACGCCACTGGAAATTTTAATCATCTTGGCAGTGATTCTTGATGGTCAAGGGGTTTTCCCTGTCTTCATGTCCTTAATTGCCTTAT
>NC_068996.1:56884103-56888115 GCF_001194135.2 Octopus bimaculoides
AGTGACACTTCCATGCATCTTTCTTCTCTGAGTCACTAAGTGCAAACATACCATTATCCATTCACACCCATTTCTCACCCACCACATCCCTATTCTCTTTGATACACTGATTTGCAATCCTGAACACCTCATGCATCTGATCCTCATGCTGTAAAACATTGGCAAATCTCTTACCTTCAGCTGCTCCTTTTGCTATGTATATTTAATACCTAGCTGCCCCTTTTGGCTACCTTATAGAATTCTCTGCTTCCACCATTTTTCCAGTCTTTCCAAGCCTGTCTTTTGGCTTTTATAGCACTGCCAATCTCTTTATTCCACCACCATCTCACCCTTGGTCTACTTGGGACTCTGTGCCAACCACAGATTTCGTCCGTAGCCCTGAGTAGAATATATATATACACACATACACATAAGAGTTCAGGGTTCAAGTGGATCAGGTACCTAAATAGAAAAGCACCAAGTTTGGGTCAAAGAAACAGCAATTATGTTCAAAACAAAATTAGAGAAATATATACATACACACTGAAGAACAGACAGATTAATATTCCAGTTGCATATACGATCACTAGTGCCTGATTGAATATTGATATTAACATTGTTGTACTCAAGAAAATCTACCCACAACAGAATTGAGATCCTAAAACCAAGGCACCACACAAAAAGCATTCGCATTGGTGCTGGTCACACATTAAATGTACCCAGTAGATTCAGTAAAGAAGTTGGCATTAGGAAGCCAATTCTGCTGTAGAAACCAGACAATAGAACTTGGAACAGCCCCTGGTCTTGCTAGTTCTTGTCAAGTCATCCAACTGATGCCAGCATGGGGAAAATGGACAATGATACTGATGATAATGATGATACATGTATGTATGTTACTTTGTGCATGTGCTCGCACACGTGCACATGTGTGTGTGTGTATAGTTTTTGTGTAACATTGTGTGATATATACAAATGTTTTTAACTATTTTCTAAAGTTAAAACATGCAAGTTGGAAAAAAATTAATAATAAATCTTGATTGTTAGTAATTTTACCTGATAAAAGTACTAACCATCAAGATTTATTATTAATTTTTTTATAACTTGCATTATCTTGGCTTTAAAAAAATAATTAAAAACATTTGTATATGTCACACAATGTTACACAAAAACCAAACTGTTATATATATATGCTTATATATATATATATATATATATATGCACATACATACATACACACACATATCCACACACACATACATATATATGTATGCGTGTGTGTGTGTGTGTGTATAAATAGATATATACACGCACATATGCATGCATAGGCATTGAATGATAAAACTGCTATCACTTTATCTCACTTCTTATACAACATTATCATCACTTAGTAATTAGTACTGGAATGTCAATAATTTGCAAGCTATCATGTTTTTCTGCAGAAGATAATTTCAGATTTATGAAGTGTTATCTTGTGTTCTGTTTCTATGTTAAAGTTCCATAATATTTTGCCATTGTCAATTTCTAAGATATATGGAGGTCCACATGAGATGAACAGTGATTTTTCTCATACAGGATGTAATTGCTGATGAGACATATAATGAACAGTTTTCTGGTGTTATTACTTCTCAAAAGTTGTCACTTATTTTACTCTTTCCATTTCTTTTCTTTTTGTTTTTATTTTTTGTCACCTTGTATTCAGTTTTTCTTTGTCTCAAAGTAATTGTTAGTTTGCCCCAAGATTGAAGCATTGTCTTCATCTATTGCATCAACTCTGTGTTTGGAATTGGCTCTACATATTATTATCATCGTTGTCGTTATTTTAACATCCACTTTACCATGCTTGCATAGGACAGGTGAAATTCATTGAGATATATATCCTATAGCTGGATGCCTTTCCTGTCACCGACCTCCACTTATTTCTGAGTAAGGTAATACTTTCCATGGCCAACCGTGTTTTTACAGAATATTGGAAATAAACAACATCTCTTCTATAAATCTGTTTTGGCAGATTCTGCTAAAAGTTAAACAAGTACCCCACCCCTTGCCCTCCAGGAAATTCTTAAAAAGTCTTTTAGGATTTTCTCTTCTTTTATACTGCTCCTAAATAAATGTTTATCTCAATTCATGTGTGATTCCTTTTGTCTCCAAATTGTGCTACCACCTCCCACACCAATCTCAATTCTAAATCTGCCCCTGAGCTGTAAAGGGTCTGTGAAACTGGAAGACTTCAATATTGTCTTTTAGTTCTTGCTCAGAACCACCAAAAGTTTCAATTATAACTTAGATTATTTTGATTTTCCCAGTGGGCATTTGTCATTCATATTTACTTCTGTCCTTGTTAATTATGGCTTCTAATTTAGGCAGAAGGACCAGTGATTTTGAGGGGATTGGAGGCATCATTAGTTGATACCATTAATCCCAGTACTTGATTATTACTTTATTTTATTGACCCCAACCAAGAGGGATGGAAGACAAAGTTCACCTTGTTGAGATTTTAACACAGAATACAATACATAATTAAATACCACATGGAATTTTGTCTAACAATTCTGGCACTCAGCTACTCTTTCTGTCTTCATTTAATTATGCTTTCTGATACATTTACTTACATTACCATTTTACTGAGTTCAGATCCTATTCTAGTCGACTTTATCTAACATCCTTCCTGTGTCAGTAAACTTAATTACCATTCAATAAATGGCAGTTGATTAAATCAATGCATTCTTTACCTGAAATTTTCAGACCAGGTGCCAATCTTTGGTAAGGCATTATATGTATTGCAGTATTTAGCAATGTTCCATTAAAGTTTCAGTTGAAATTATACCAAAGTAAACTTTTCATTTACTTTTCCTTTAATCAATAAATAAATTTTAGTTTTTCACAAAAATGTCCTTGTTTTTGTCTGTTAGAAATCATTATTAATCTATTTTTATTGCAATACTGAGATGTAACTCTGAACTTTGGGTATATGCTGTTTTGTTCTGGTTTTCTGATTTTTCAAGAAGTACCCTCTCTATTATGAGCTTGGTGCCAAGCAATGCAACTTTTTTGTATGTCATGCTTATTTGCAAGTCCTGGTGTTTTAGTTATGTCTTTGTTGACATGTTTTTTTTATCCTTAAAACACCAGCATGCTAGTATTTCTGATTTTTTCTTTTAAATTTGTTTTCTTTTCAATTCCCACATTCTGGTTATCTTTATTTCCAGATCTTTATACTTTTGTTTAAAGGCTACATTATCTTCTGTTGGGATTGATTTATCAATTAGGATGCACTTCCTTTGCTGGTGATCCTTCATAATGGCATTTGGTAGATTAGCCTTAATCCCTCTGTCAGTTTGTATAAGTACATAATACACTAAAGTCACTTTTGTCATTTTCTAAATCTTTTCTGGTACATGTTTATATCTTTCTTCGGTTGGTGTTTTGTATTGCTGCTGTAATTAATGGTGTTAGAAAGCACCAACCCTGGCATAACTGCAGATACATCCTTTCATAGAAATACTGAGATGGTAGAGGCACTTTGATTTTTATCATTAATCATAAGATGGTGAACTGCCAGAATCGTTAGCATGTCAGGTGAAATGCTTAGAAGTATTTCACCCGTCTTAATGTTCTCAGTTCAAATTCTGCCAAGGTTGGCTTTGCCTTTCATCCTTTCAGGGTTGATAAATTAATAAGTACCAGTGAAATACTAGGGTCAATGTAATCGACTCATCCCCTCCAATAAAATGGCTGCCCTTCTGACAAAATTTGAAACCGTTATTATTATTATTATTATTATTATTATTATTATTATTCCATTAGACACAACAGGTTAAACTGTTGGAAAAGAAAAGAATCCGAACATCAGGCTACAACAAATAACCTTAGATGCCAAGAACCCTCCTAAGTATCCTAGCTGTCCCTAATAACACTGTTTACTGCAGCTGTACTAAACTGGGTTTTATGCCTATTTCCTCTATCCATCTGTTCAGATCTTTAGGGATTGTTTACAATGCACCTATAACTACTGGGATACATTTTACCCACACTT
>NC_068996.1:56888487-56912381 GCF_001194135.2 Octopus bimaculoides
TAAACTTTCTTCACTATTACCTTCATAGGAGTCTATATCTACTCTAACTAACTCTAGGTAGTCTTCCACTGATATTAACCCTCTTCCACCTTCCTTTCTAGGTAAGTATAATCTTGCTACTCCTGCTTTTGGGTGAAATCCTCCATCCATATCAAATTCCTTCCTAGTTCTTCTAACTAGCTTTGCTAATTCAGTTTTTGTCCAATCTACAAAAGCTGCTGAGTATCTAAGTAATGATACTTCCCAAGTATTTACAGCCTTCACTAGATTCGGACCTTTTAGCTTTGACTTAATTAGCTTCCTCGCCCTTCTAATTCATTCCTTCTCAATCTTCGTTTTCATTCCTGTCAGATTTTAATACTCTTATATACTTATAACTCTCTCCTCCTTTCAATGATTTAATGTCTGACCATCTGGTATTTGGATGCCTTCAATGTTGACTACCTGTCCTCTTCTCATCACTAATATTGCACATTTATCTCTGCCAAATTCCATGCTTATATCTTTGATGAAGAGTCTTACAGTTTATATCAAGGAATCTATCTCTTTTTCATTCTTACCAAAAAGCTTCAGATCATCCATGTAGAGCAAATGGTTGATCCTTCCCTTACTATTTCTGAACTGATACCCTACCTTTGCCTTCCTTAACACTTAAACTGATGGGATCAAACTTAAAACAAATATAAAAGGGCCGAGTCCCCCTGGAAAATTCTTCTTTTGATACTAACTGTACCTAAGAATGTGTCACCTTAGTAGACACCTACTTTCTATTTTTTCATGCTAAAGCTAATTAATTCTCTTATGTTGTCTGCTATATTGAATATACTCAGACATTAAATTATCCATGAGTGTGGGATCATGTCAGAGGCTTTCCTGTAACCTATCCATAGATTTTTCTTTCTAGATTTCACTTCTTTTAGGACTGCTTTGTCTATGTATGATAGATCGTGTACTCCTCAGGTCTTCTTCCTGTAATAAGGGTCTTTAGAATATAGATGACAAAGACAAGAACTTACATAGATTGTGAGGTGTATCATTTAGTACTAGAATTTAGACTTCATGTATGTTAAGTTTTCTCCGCAATTTTTTCAAGCAAACCACTGACTGTTTTTTTTTTAT
The DNA here is from genome assembly GCF_001194135.2 of Octopus bimaculoides. NCBI lineage: Eukaryota > Metazoa > Mollusca > Cephalopoda > Octopoda > Octopodidae > Octopus > Octopus bimaculoides. The sequence continues at coordinate 56,889,607 of NC_068996.1, forward strand.
GACCCCTAGTGCTCTAATCACAACTGATATTGTTTCCATCTTCAGGCGCTACATCCTGCTTATTTCAATTTCATGGTCTTTATACTTGGCAAGTTTGTCATATTCCTGGGCAGGTGCATTTTTGTCAGACGGTTTTGACATATCTAAAAGGAAGCAAGACTTGTTCTTGGCGTCTTTAATAATAATACCTAAAGGATGGTCATACCATTACTTTCAACTATTGGTTTAGGTTGGTGTTCATACCATCTTTTCATATGTTCAACATTGAGACATTTTGCACAATGACCAGTGAATATATTGGCCAACTCTTTTATGTCTAGCTTTATATTTGGATGGAGCCAGTTGACATCCAGATACCATATTATCAATTGTTTCATCTGCCCGTGTGAGTCATTATGTCCCTTTGAGTGTTACTTAGTCTATTGGCATTTATGAATAGCATCATGTTTTTCCCTACAAATTTCCTCCATTCCGTTTGCTCAGTGATGTTGCTCTGAGATCTGTTCAGAGTTATGTGGAATGCTTTCTTTACTTCTTTATATTGCTCTCTCGTCCATTTTTGCTTTCCAGTTTGAGTTCTGATTAGTGGTGGATGTTCCATCTATCAATTCAGAGTTGGGGGTTTCCCCACATCTGATTACCATCTTGACTAGCATTATGAAACTTTATTCCTGGTGCCAAGTTTTTGATCCCAGCCTGGTTCCTCCTTAGGAGACACAACTTTGGGTAACCCATGTTGTATGTTTTTGAGGCCATTTGGGTGTTTTACATGAAGGTTTGAATTTTCCATTTATCTTTACTGGCAAGGGATTGTTGTACATCCACTGACTAAACAGGGTTACCTCAAGAGGCTCAGGCTTTAACGTTACCATTATTATCGTCTTTATATTATCAAATGATAATATCTCATTGCTAGAATGAGTTGTTGTTGTCATTAAGTAATATTTCACAGTGAGAAAGAAGTATTTTAGATATCAAATGAGAATATTTCATACCTAGAAGGAATTATTTTTATGATTCTCTCTGGTGGGAAAGTGAATATAACATGCCCCTATTAATGAGGTACAACAGAGCGAGAGAGAAGGAGAGAGAGAAAGAGAGAGAGAAAAACAGAGGAAGCAAAAGAGAGAGAAAGAGAAATAATCAAAAGGATGGGTGAATATGGGTTTCATAGGGCAACCTTAGTGTCTCTGGAACTATATAGTGAAGTTGTGGTAAAGGGGGTGGGAGGGCCCATTGGCTGCAATTCTACAAGGAGGCAGAAAATAGCAAAAACATCACCGAGAGAGAGAGAGAACTTGATAGAGTAGAATAAAGATATTGGGGGGGGGGGGAGAAAGAAAATTTTTAGATACAGCTATATCAAATAGTGTGATACAACAAAAGTAGTTTTAACTTAAGCTAAGAATGGAAATTCAAAATATGAAAGGACACCGTATGTTATTATTATTATTGTTATTATTATTATTATTATTATTATAAAAGACTCACGGATAGTCCTTAATTACTGGTTGTTCTTTACTTGAAAGCAGACAATAACAAACCAACCAAAGGTTTCAAGTAGTGCCTTCTCCTGTGACTCAAAGAGACAATACTCTCCTTAGAATGTGAGCTGTATCAACAATGCTGTCTACAGCAGCTCCAATATTCTTAATATGTTTTCCAAAGCTCTTGGAAACTGCTCCTAATGCTCCAATTACCACCAGTATCACAATTACTTACCTCATGCCCCATAACTTAACTATCTCGTCCCGCAGTGGCTGGTATTTTTCAATCTTTTCTGTTTTCTTACATTTCACCCTTGAATCACCTGGTATTACAACATCTATTATCTTTACTTCTTTTTCCTCTTTATGGATGGGCACGATTTCTGGTCGTCTCGCCTCTATGACTTGGTTGCACTGCGTATTAAATTCCCAGAGTATTTTGTAATGTTTGTTTTCCATTACTCCCTCTGGCTTGTGTTCATACCATTGTTCGGCTCTCTCGAGCTTTGCTTTACTGCACAACAGCCAGTGGATATATCTGGTCACATTGTGGTGTCTCCTTTTGTATTTGCATTGTACGAGCTTACAACACTCATTAACAATATGGCTTATACTTTCTCCCTTCTCAGAGCACATCCTATACTGTGGCGAGTCACTGTTTTTATCAATGTGATATTTGGAGTAGTTTGTTCTGAGAGCTTGTTCTTGAGTGCTGCACACAAATGCCTCAGTGTGTCCTTTTAAGTCTCCTTTCTGCAGCCATTGCCAGGTTCTATTCCAATCAATCTGATCCTTATTCTTCAAGAACTGACTGTACATTTTCTTGTCTTGCCAAATTTTCTTCATCTGTTCTCTCTGGTCTTTCTTAAATTGTGTTGGATCTACAGCTTTGTTTACTTTTAAGGGTCCCTGCATTTTCACTGCTTCAATCATTTCTTCTTTACTCCTCTTGACATACCAAGCCAGGTTATTCTCTTACACAACCTTCACAACACACCAATCCCCGTCCTCCTTCTTTCCTCTTTACATACCATCTTGACACATCACTCCTTGTCCATTGTCATTAATTTACATGTTCTCCAATCTATCTCTTGTAATTCATTCTTCTTCTCCTGCCCCATATCTCATCAAAGTAACCGCTCACGTGTTAATTACTCTAATCTTATAGCAGCCATTTAGCTTCGATTGGAGCACAAGCTGAATTCTCCAATACTCTTTCCCCTTCATTTCTTTCATCTTGTATTCATTCAATTTATCTCTTTCAATGATACCCAGGTACTTATATCCTTCCTCTCCGAATTCCTTTATAGTTTCACCAATTTCCAGCTCGATCCCATGGCTTTTACTGATTTTTCCCATTTTGAGAATCATTACACCACATTTCTCGATCCCAAATTCCATGCCAATATCTTTGCTAATCATCTGCATAGTTGCCATCAAATTCTCGTTATTATTATTATTATTTTGATTATTATTATTATTATTATTATTATTATTATTATTATTATTGAGTGAGAGAGCAGTGCATGCCCTCAAAGTGACACTGGGGTAAAATATACAAAGCCCAGTATACCCATCATGACTACCCGTCTGATAAGGGTACACCAGGCACATGCATCATATGTGCATAACATGGTGATCTCATATCAAGATAAACAGGTGGGTCCCAGTTAGAATTTTCTTCAGGTTGAGTAGCCCAACCCACTAAAAGGCTCCCTGAATAAGGTTTGTTTAAGGATGTTGAGCAAAACACCCATGTTTCCAAAGGTGAATTATTCCAACCCCAAAGAATTTCTCTCAACACATGACTATGATGCTCTCCCACTACTTCTGCTCATGATCAGAGATGCACATATCATCAGCCACCAAGGGACATGCTCAACTAGTTTGGCGGTATTGAGTAGAATATTTGCTGTAGCCCATCTTTTATAGCAAGACAAAACAATGTACATGATAACACTTCCAATCAATTAAGATCAAAAGCCATGAGGACCACTGCCTGATGCTGCATCTATTATTATTATTATCATTATTATTATTATTATTATTATTATTATTATTATTATTATTATTATTTTTATTTTTATTTTTATCATCATTATTGCTATTATCAATTTATATATTTATTGTTTGTTTGTATAATTTGTGTAGGTGTGTTTAACTGTTAAAGGCTGAATGGAAACTTTTATACAGTCCTTGTGTCTATCACTGACCATTATTGGCGATGCCCGTGTCTTTCTTCTCTATATTCTTCATAACTCTAACTTAAGTTCTGAACAATTACAAAATTCCCCTTTGGCAAATTTCTGGTCTCCAGATATAGCAACGTTGATTATAAACATTTATTTGTTCTCTCTATAAATAAGCAAAATATTAGGTCTTCTGTTTTCTATGATCTCATCTATTTCCTTTATTGAAGTTACTTAAGACATTTTTTTTCTTAATTTTGTGGGGCTTGGGGAATATGGTAAAAGAGGTGGTAGCAGCCTTCTTTCAATTAAATAATGATGTTACTTTGCAGAAGTTTTGAAATCCGTATTTGTTCAGCACAAATTCCATTGGACCTTAGAACAGACTTTGTTATGGGAATATTCATAATACATCTGAGTTAGCATCCTGCAACCAGTGTGAAGTGGGTCACATCCTTTGTCCTCTCACTAAACCAAACATTTCAATCTCCCAGGTGGTAGATAAATTTCTTAACTTCTATTGATTGCTTCAACAACTGTAGGGGCGCCAACTAATCTTCATTTTTCTCTCCCTTCTTCTCCCTTCTTCGTGTAACTAATTTCAGGTTTCCTTATAACTTCCTTTGTATCTTTATCATCTCTCTATTTGTTTCTCTCTGACTCTCTCTCTCTTTTTTTCTCTCTCTTCCAAAATTATTCACAAAGTGGTACTGTTTTTTTTTCCTTTTATCCCTAATTGCTCTTTTTTCTAATTATACCATACATTTAATGTTATTCTACTTTTAGGTTGAATTCTACTTTTACGTTGGTTGTGTGTGTCCTACATACCAAGAAGTAGATCTTCACTATTTGCATTAAGTTTCTTTCTTTCTCATAGTTCAGCACTTAAATTGATTAACCTGTATCCCCATTCAGAAAGATTAATAATAATAATATTAATGACAAGCAATTCTATCCCCACTTAAAAGTGGATGTTGTGTTAGAACACATAATACTGCATTATTTACTGTGAGAGACCCTCTCATATGGATTTGTGGTGCATATAAGCACTCTTATTTATATTTTTTGCAGGAGATAATTGTCTGCCGTTGTTGCCAGTTTGCTGCATTAATAATAATAATAATAATAATAATAATAATAATAATAATAATAATAATAATAATAGGGCAATGTGGAAAGTAACTGTTATCATAGTAATTGTAGTGGCACTCAAAGCAGAGGAGATTAAATATTATCCCAGTTGTAGGACCACTTGGAGCACTAACAACCAGGTTCAAGAAATATGTTGGAGAAATTGGAATTGACATCAGGGTATAGAGCATACCCCAAAAAACAACTCTTTTGGGGACAACTAAGATTTTGAGATTGATGCTTGGATGTTGAGTGTCTCCTATGATAAATTAACATCCAAGTACCAAAGCTTATAATTTGTGGAATGACACCCTGTGAGACCTCTGACAACAGGTTGCTGTCTCTTCTCACAGAATTGAGCAGAGCAAGTAAGACTGAGAGCTTTGAGAAGTAAAATAATAATAATAATAATGGAGGTGGTGGTGGCAGTGGGTATGATTTCTTTATTAGCCACAAGAACTCAAAGAAAACAGAAAATACAAAAACAGAAATACAAACAATTTGAGGTGTTTACATAGTTTGTGTGAAAAAGACTGATAAGAAAAATCAACAAATAACAACAAAATTCCTCAGTAGGAACAAGAGGTACTGAGGGCAGGAAAAAATCCCCATAGGAACTCAGTGACTTTGACCATCAAGAGCAAGTACCTTTTCTCATCTGTAATTTCTGGGCCTACAAAAGCATAGTTTGAGTAGGTTCTGTTAACTTGTACCAAATGCACCACTGCTATCAACATATTTACAGGAGGTGGGCAACATCTCTCTTTTTAGAATGCTGCTTTTCATTTGCTATTCTTTTCCACTTCTTTTACACCAAATCTATCACCAATGGAGCAACTTCACGATTTGCCCACCATATTAGTCCACTCTATTGAATATTGTCTATTATATTTTTTACGTGCTTAGTCTAGAGGAAGGATCAGTGGCCATAGCCTTCACAAGCCTTCCTTGACTACTGAGATGGGTGTTATTAGTGTTTCTCTTTAACCTTTGTAAGTCAACAACTGTGAGAAAGATACAAGCAGGAAGGGAAGTCTAGAGGGATAATACTCAGGGGAAGAAGGAGCTGACATAGTGATTAGTACTGACCCAAGGAGTTGGTTGGACACAGCAAAAGAGGAGGAGGAGGAATGAGTAGGATAGGAGTACCAGAATAGAGGTAGTATCAGTTTGGCCAGACAAGTCATTATCCTAGTATTAGATTGTCAAGAAAGTTCTTGCAGTTTTTAACCTTTAAATTCAGATGCATATATCTTGGCTCAAACAAAACTTTATTAATCGAAATAAACACCATCAGAATCAACACATTTTTGCCAATGCGGAACAAGTTTATTTATGCCAGTAGCATAAAAATCCTGCATTCTGGTGGCGATGTAGTCGTTGAAGGCGTGTTTTGCATCGTCTTGGTTTTTGAAGTATCTCTCATGCAGGAAATTGTCGAGATGCTTGAAAAAGTGGTAGTCAGTAGGCAAGAGGTCTGGTGAGTATGGCGGATGAGGCAGGGTTTCATAGCCCAATTCATTCAACTTCTGCAGGGTCAGTTGTGCGACGTGCGGCCGAACGTTATCGTGGAGAAGAATTGGTCCTTTTCTATTGACCAATGCTGGCTGTTGTTGTCAGAGTTTCTTATGCATTTCCTCCATTTGCTGACAGTACTTCTCCGCCATAATGGTTTCGCCTGGATCCAAAAAGCTGTGATGGATGAGACCAGCTGCAGACCACCAAACAGTCACCATGATCTTCTTTTGGTGTAACTTTGGCTTCGGGAAGTGCTGTGGAGCTTCGTTGGCATCCAACCACTGAGCTGAGCATTGCCGGTTGTCATAAAGAATCCACTTTTCATCGCAAGTTACAATCCGGTCGAGAAACAGGTCGTTCTTGTTGCGTAAAAGAAGGGAAGACAACACTACAAAACGGCGTTTTTCTTTTTTGGTTGTCATTCAATTTGTGTGGCACCCATTTCTCAAGTATTTTTGTTTTTGCAATCTCTTTCTAGGGGTTGGAAATTATCGTATACGTTACATCTAATTCAGAAGCAAGCTGTCGAACAGTTGTGCATGGATTGACTTCGACTAAGGTTCTTAGTTGATTGTTGCCAACATCCGATGGCCAACCACTATGCTTATCATCTTCAAGACTCTCGTCACTGCTACAAAATTTCTTGAACCACCATTGTGCTGTGCGTTCATTAGTGGTTCCTGGGCCAAATGCTTTGTTGATATCGCGAGCAGTTTCAGCATCTTTTCAGCCTAGCTTGAACTGGAATAAGAAAATTGTGCGAATTTGCTTTTTGTTCATGTTGCATTCAACGTTCCAGAAAAAATGGACTAATTATTCAAAAAGAAAAAGAGTAACACGATTAGATAGAGCGAAAAACGGGCTTTAAAATGATATATAAAGTCAAAGTAATTTAACAAGAATTAATTTGAAAATACATCATTTAAATCTAAAATTAAAAATTCCGCAAGAACTTTCTTGACAACCTAATAGTAGACTAAGCAGAGAGAAGAGACAGCAAAGATATGACTCGGAGGCTGGATGATTGGATGATGTGCGTGTGTGTGCATGTGTGTGTGTGTGTGTGTGTGTGTTTGTGTGTGTGTGTGTGTGTGTGTGCGTGTGTGACTGCGAATCATTTGGGTAGCTCTTTTTTGGAGTGTAATTTAAAAGGCCTCTGTGTTTGCAATAGCAACACTGTCCCAATTGTGAGAGCAATCTACCATTGTGGGTCTCATTTGTACTTTATAGAGTATCAATAATTATTGGATTTGAAGTATCTTCTGACCCTAGAACACAATGGCCAGTCATTAAGATGTGATCTTAGTTATATGTACTGAGAAATTCTTCTACAAAATAAATATTGATTTCTAGCATAGACACAAGGTTGCTCATTTTGATGGTTGGAAGGGTTTATTGGATTGAATTAACCTAAATCATGACTGGTACTTCATTTTATCAATCCAAAAAGGATGAAAAATAAAGTTGACTGTTGCAGGATTTGAACTCAGAACATGAAAGGTTATGACTAAATGCCACAAGACATTTAGTTGTGCAAATTACTGATTCCTTCATCCACCACACTGAATAACAAGAATAGTAACGATGATATTAATAATGATTTATTACTCTGGCAAGGGGCCACCCACATATTTATGGGGGGGGGGGGGGCTCGAGTTAGAGTAGATTAAATTGACTTCAGTAGACAGTTTGGACTATTATTTTATTGACCCCAGAGGGATGAAAGACAACATTAGTACCCATGGGATTTGAACTTAGATCCAAGTAAATATTACAAAGCGTTTAGACCAGTGCTCCATCATAATGCCAATAAAAAAAAATAATGAAGCCAATATAATCATAAAAACAATGGTTGAACTGACAGTACTTATGATAGCAATGATGATGATGATGATGATATTAGTATTGATGATAATGATGGTGATGATAGTAATGATGAGGATGGTAATGAGTTGATGATGATAGTGATGGTGATGATAATGATGATTGTGGTAATGATAGCGGGGGTGGAGGTTATGATTTCTAACTTTGGCTCAAGATTATAAATTCTGGAGGTGGAGATGTTGATTATTTAATTTAAAACTCCAAAGCTGGATCTGAACTCTCTGCATAAAACCATGTAATTAAATACCATAAAGAATTTTTCCTGGTAATCTATGATTCACTCACTGATAGTCCCTGATCTAAATGATGATGATGATGATGATGATGATGATGATGATGATGATGATGATGATGATGATGATGATGATGATGATGATGATGATTATGATTATGATGATGGTGATGATTATGATGATTATGACGATGGTGATGATGATGATGATGATGATGACGACGACGATGATAAATGGTGATGATGATGATGATGATGACGACGACGACGATGATAAATGGTGATGATGATGATGATAAATGGTGATGGTGATAATAAAAGTAATAGTTTAGACAAAACAAACAAAACCACACAAAAAATCCCCAGAAATCTAGTTGCAACATTCTGAAACGACCTCCACCACTACACCTCCTCACACACACAAAGCTGATATAGATGGAATATACCTACCCCCATACACAGTAAGGGTGGGTCTAATACAAATAGGGACTTACTGCAAAGTAAAAACAGTAGAAGCAATGAAACAGAATCTGATAAATGTAATAAAAGAACATGAAGAAGAACAATTTCTTCTTTTATATTTAAGGAAACAATGAAGTTGGAACTAAAAAGAAGTGGAAACTAAGTATACTGAAGCAAAATAACTAAGAAGAACACAAGAGAAACTGTTAGAGGAGAACCCAACAGAATCACTACAGAATTTTAAAATAACTGAAGGAAAAGAAAGAGAGAAAATGTAGTTGATGGCTAATACGTAGCAAAACTTGATTGGGGAGGAAGTGAGCAAAAGTGAATGCTAACCATGGGTTAACCATGTACAGACAATCAATGACTACTCATGGATGGTGAGCTCCATGGTGAGCTCCATGGTGGGTGAGCTCCAAGCTTTCTTGACTTCCTGTCCAATTCCGTTACCACTTCCTCTGTCCACTTCAGATCAGACCACTGCAATCGCCCCATGACATTGTTGATGAAATTATGTTTTTGGCATTCAACTTTAAATCCAATATCTTCCTTAATCCCCACAGATGTTCTTTTTTGTTTTTTCTTTTCATACCATTGTGCTTAATTCCATCTGTTTCAAGTATTCCCATGCATATATATCCAAATCCAAATCCAGTTGTCTTCATCATTTCATCACTTGGTATGTCTCCTATTCTGTCAAATTTTCCTTGTCTCATCACTGTCATAGCATATTTTGAAAGTCCAAACTTCATATCATTATTATTATTATCGTTATTATTGAGTGAGAAAGAGCAGTGCATGCCATCAAAGTGACACTGGGGTACAAATATACGAAGCCCAGGACACCCATCATGACTACCCATCTGATAAGGGTACACCAGGCACATGCATCACAATCATATGTGCGCGACATAGTGAATCTCATATCAAGATAAACAGTGCATAACTTCAGTTAAAATTTTCTTCAGGTCGAGTAGCCTATCCTGCTCAAAAAGTCCCTGAATAAAGGTTGTTTGAGGATGTCGAACGAAATACGCATGTTGCCAAAGGTAAATTATTCAAACCCCAAAGAATTCCTTTTAACCCATGGCTATGATGCTCCTCCACTACTTCTGCTCGTGATCAGAGATGCACCTATCATCAGCCACCAAGGGACATGCTCAACTGGTTAAGGTCAAACAACTGACAAGCAAATCTGTGATATTAAGCAGAATATTTGCTGTAGCCCATCTTTTATACCAAAACAAAACAACATACATGATAACATTATTTACATTATTTACAATTGATGGATATTTGTCCTCATCTTGTTTGTTGTTAACACAACGTTTCGGCTGATATACCCTCCAGCCTTCAGCAGTTGTCTTGGGGAAATTTCGAACCTGGGTTCGAAATGTTGTGTTAACAACAAACAAGATGAGGACAAATATCCATTGAATGTAAATAATATACATAATTCCTCATCACTTAAATATAGAACTATACATGATAACACTTCCAATGAGTTAAGATCAGAAGCCACAAGAGCCACTGCCTGATACTGCATCAGGGCATTATTATTATTATTATTATTGTTAACATTTTTAATCTGCTTGTTTGATGCAATCACTTGCTGTGTCAAACCCAGTGTCTTAAAGCAAGTGAAAGTTAAGAGATATTAAACTATAACTGAAAGCTTGGGAAGGGAAAATGAGGAAGAGGAGGAAGATATAGAAATACATTCATATGATATGTTGATAGGGTTTTTCTAAGGATGTGGACTTGTCAACACAATCTTTTGAATTTCTGTGAGATATGGTTCTCCTGAGATGTTGTCTATATGTTTCTGTCATCCCTATTTTTATCATACCTAGGGCACCCACAATAACAGGAACAGTTTTTGCTATAACCTGAAACCACTGCTATAAGATCTTTTGTGTTTCAATTTCTTTATATTTACTAAGCTTGTCAAATCTCTTTACAGGTATGTTTTTATGAGTGGGAACACTTACATCTAAGAATTTTCTTCCATCTTTAATAATTATGCCTGGTCAATTAGTCTAGATCAAGGCTGGCCAATCTGAGGCCCACAGGCCGCATGCGGCCCACAGACTTTTATCTTGCAGCTCATTTGATACTTTCTTGAAATAGGTTTATTTAAACAAACATTTTTAAAACTTTATCTACAACTAAAAATTGTAATGAAAAGTAAAAAAGAAAGATACTACTGTTTTTGCAATGATAATATTTCATGTTGAATCAGCGATCATTCATTATTGTAATAATAAGTATGAGAAAGCAAAATGCTTTCAATTCTCTCAGTATACTAGCAACCCTCAAACTACTTTCTGTGATTAAAATGGCCTGCAATGTAGTTCGAGTTGGCCAGGCCTGGCCTAGATCATTCTGTCAGTGTTGACTGAAAAATCCCAGATGTGACATTTCTACCTGTAACTACTGGTTCAGGATGGCATTCAAATCAGCCAGCAGGAGTGTCGATTTTGTAATGTTTACTTATTTTCCAATTTAAATACTATCCTACCTTATCGCAGAAATGCTTGTATTCGCTTGGTGTCAGTACAGGACAGCTTGAAACAAGATGGTTTATTGTTTTGTCAAATGTGTTTCAGAATCCATTTTTGGGGTCAGTACCATTTTGAAGAGTATTAACCTGGTAATTTCTGATGAACAAGCTGCCAGTATGAAAGCCTTCAGCCTCTTCTTTCAATCCTGAACTCTTCAGCTGTCAGGTGGGTTGTTGCTTGGTCTACATTAGCATTCTGACTTTGAAGAATATATTGTCCATGCATGGATTAGTTGTCCCACCGCTCTTCAGTTTGTTTCTGCCTGTTCCTTTTAGCAGTCTGCTTGATTTGTTTTGTTTTTTCATGGCAGTGGTTTCAGGTTCTTCATCTAATTCAAAATTAATGCCAAGTTCTCTTGTGAATTTCCAAGCTTCCCTGACAATAGAATGTGATTTCTGCTACTTTCATGCTTGCACACAAGCCACAAAATCCAGTCCTCTGCACTGGATGAGTTTCTCTTCATTCTTATGGTGGAAGCTTTGTAGCAGAGTTCTAATTGCATCTTTCATTTTCCCCAACTGTTTCTAGGTAGGTACAGATGGTCAACGTCTACCTTACGGTGGTGTATGTTCTTAGATGTTAATAATTTTTTTGTCTTCCTGTCCAGTTGTTGCAGTTCTATAGGATTCCAGTTAATGATATTAAAACTACTGGGTGTTAGTGACTTTGATGCAGTTTTTAAAGTTAAGTTCAGTCTTCAATACAAGTCTTATTCTTCTGTGGTACTCCTTTCTTATTCCTTTCTTATTTTTTCCTTCATAGTGACATGACTTATGTCATCTCCTTCGTTTATTCCCAGGTATTTATATAAGTTTCTTGTGAGTCATATTGCTTGATGGCAGTGTTAATATTTAATTTAGTGGACATCCTTTGTCTGAGCTTGCCTCTTACAAAACAAAAACTACTTTAGCCCACTTTTCAAGGCCAAAATCCATCCGAATGTCATTGCTAAACTTTTTAGCAGTTGTTAACAGCCCTTCTAGTTCTTGGTTATTCCTTGCAAACAGCTTCATATTGTCCATGTAAAAAAGATGGTTTATCTTGTTGATAATTTTATATCTGGTGATGTTCAATTCATCTGAGAGGGATCAATGCCATGCAAAAAAGTAATGGAGAGAAAGAGTCACCATGAAAGAGGTTTCATTTGATGTTGATGCTGTTGGATTGGCTCATTCCGTTACTATGGTTCAGAAAGAACCATGTGTTCCACTTGGCCATGTTATTTTGTAAGAATCTGGAGATGACGGGAGAGATCTTATAAGTATCAATGGTCTTGAGTATCCATTTAAGTGGGACGCTATCAAATGCTTTCCTCTAGTCTAGCTTTGACATCTTCTGCTTTTCTTTTTGCTTCAGCAATTCTCTGAAGTCATTCTATTTATGAGCAATCGGTCTTTGCATCCGTAGGAATTTCTTTTTAACAACATTTTTGAATAGAGTTCTGTTCAAAGGAAGTGTACATTCAGTTAATATGGATGTAAGCATCTTGTATGTAGTATTGAGATGCTATTGGTTGATAATTCTTTGGGTTTTTGTATCATCATCATCATCATCATTCAATTTGTATCAGGTTCATTCTTATTCCTGGTAAGGGTTAATGTAAGTAGCAGGTTACTACCTAGGTAACCTTAGGTATTCACAAGTTTTCAGCAGTCTTTCAAGTGCTTAGAACCCTCCTGATAATTTTTCCTGTCCCTAAGAGGCAAACTTTCTGTAGAAGCTTTACAGGATGTTCTATTCCTATCTCCCTCAACCATTTCTCTATGTCTTTACTCACAGTTCTTAATGCACCAATTATTATAGGCACAACCTTTACAGTTTCCATATTCCAAATTTTCACAATTTCAAATTTTAAGGGATTATATTGTTGTACGGATAGTTGGTTGGTTTGTTCCAAATGAAACATGGAGGCAACAATGGAAATAGCTTTATGTACGAGAATGCTTCCAAGGAGGCCACATTGTTTGTTCAGTCCGCTGGCTCATCGAGGGAACTTGCTGAACAGCCAACATTGACATGAGTGAAAGAACTACGTGCCGAAAGAGTTCTATAGCAAAGGAAGGAAAACTCTCCAGTGAGAAATGGCGACTGTCATGCTTTATACAAACGCCAAACTGGAAGCAAAAGGAAACGTTCCATTCTAACCAATCACAGAGAATGAGACAAAAAGTGCAACAACACAAAGTCAACTGAGCCAACTTTGAAATGGAGAAATATATATTTGCATGTAAGCCAATATCAATCAAAGAACTGCTACAGTGAGCCACCGCCAGAGAATAAGCTGGTAGGTGAAATGGATGATACTATTGAGAAAAGTGTAGTATAGAAAAGATAAGGAAATAAGCATAAAATTGCCGTACATCAATAAGTAACACACAAGAGCATGAATAAAGTTCCATAATTCTACTGGACCTGAAAATAAGTCTTACAAAAGCTTTAGAGCTCAGAGATATTATGCAAGTCACACAATCGAGGCACCTAAGAGCATTTGGCTGCTATAAGAAAAAGCAGTGCCAAAAGTTTTTGCCTGCAAATGTTGCAGTGGCAAAAAGGGTGCAGCCTGCGAGACAGTGAGTCACCTGCAGAGGCTGAAACAAGCTGTAGGTTTCAGAAAGCAACAATGAAGCATGGCAAAAGGAAAAGAAGTTCCAAATCAAGCAAAATGAATTTGGTGGTGATCAGGTACCAAACAAATAATGCATGGAATGCAACATGCTTGCAAAAAAAAAGCATTAATGAGAGGTGGTTTTTTTGTTCTGCTAGAAACATAAGAAAAACGTTCTGCCAATAATATCCAACATGTGTAGATGTGTGAATGTTATAACCGTGTGTATGGATGCATAACAAAACATCTGATTACAACATATCAAACACATGCAAAGAAAATGAGGAGAAAAGCAACAAAGTGTATAAAAAAGTATAACTGAGTTGGTTATAAACAGTCTATGCACCCCTAGGGTGGGAAATGTATGGAAGGAGCAAAATAATCGTAACCTGGGTCATGGAAACGACTATAGTAGTGGTCACTAGTACAGTAACAATACGACAGTGCATGATGTAATTGAAGTTACTTCTTCCATGGCGTCCGTGAGATTTGTCAAATTCATAGCCTCAATCGGAAGAAGGTGAGGCTGAAGTTTTCAATCAATGGTGCTGGTCATGTCTTTAATGGGACGGTGGTCATTGTTTCCAAGAGCATGTTCTAAGTTGGGTCCCCAATATTTAGCCAAACGGTCACCACTTTTAGTAGTCTGTAAGTGTGCCTGGTAGTTGAGCATGTGACACTTGGTTAAAATAAATCTTCCAGTACAGACAGTTGGTTGGTCCAAAACGAAACAACACGGAGGTGGCGATAGCAGTGCGTGCGAGAATGCTTCCAAGGAGGCCACATTGTTTGTTCAGTCCCTTGGCTCATCGAGAGAACTTACTGAGCAGCTAGCATTGACGTGAGTGAAAGAACTGTGTGTTGAGAGAGTTCTAAAGCAAAGGAAGTGAGAAATTGTGACTGTCATGCTTGATACAAATGCCAAACCAGAAACAGAAGGAAATAGTCCATTCTAACTAATTACAGAGAACGGCTCAAAAGGTACAACCACACAAAGTCAACTGAGCCAACTTTGAAATGGAGAAATTCATATTTGCATGTAAGCGAATATCAAACACAGAGCTGCTACACCAACACTTTATCCAATGTAGATATTGACCAACTCTGCCATGTCTTAATTTACAGGTGCTAAAACTTTACACTCAGAGATTAGGTGGTCCACTGTTTTTATCATCCTTTTTTTAATTATTATTATTATTATTATTATTATTATTATTATTATTATTATTATTATTATTATTATTATTATTATTATTATTATTATTATTATTATTATTATTATTATTATTATTATTATTATTATTATTATTATTATTATTATTATTATTATTATTATTATTATTATTATTATTATTATTATTATTATTATTATTATTATTATTATTATTTTTATTTTTATTTTTATTATTATTATTATTATTATTATTATTATTATTATTATTATTATTAAGACAGCAAGCTGACTGAATCATTAGTATTCTAGACAAAATGCTTAGCAACATTTTTTTCTGTCTCTTTGTTTTGAGTTCAAATTCCACTGAGAGGTTAGCTTTGCTTTTCATCCTTTTGGGAATGATAAAATAAGTAGCAGTTGAGATTTATCCCCACAAAAATTGCTGGCCTTGTGCCAAAATTTGATTATTATTATTTTATTTATTAAAAGTGTCAAATTAAATCCTTTCATTTCTCTTCAGTGTGATTTAGTGACAAGTTTCATTAAAGCTTTTGTTGATTCTAAGACAGAGTATGCCCCAGGTGCTTTTTTTTTTTTTGACAATATTTCTTATTTATTCATCAATTACTGTTGTTATTATTATCATTATTATTATTGTTGTTGTTGTTGATGTTATTATTATTGTTGTTGTTATTGTATTTAACATATGTCAAACCTTGACTATCAGGCATATTAGAATAATCAAGAACATGCTTATTCTCTGAGGGCTTCCTCCCCTCTTTTCTTCATTGTATCTCTCTCTCTCTCTCTCTTTCCTTTCTTGTTTGTCTCTCTTTTCTTTCTTTCTTTCTTTATATTTTTTATATCTTTCTGCAACCGTGCATACTTATGCGTGCATTTGTACAAAGAAAGTTCCCTTAAAGCTGCATTGATGCCTTTATCAGGAATCATACATTTATACAATTTGTGAATCTCTTATCTGAAGTTCCTGGGACTGAAAATATTGCAGGTTTCAGATTTTTCAGATTTTCAATTTTTTCATTTGCATTTATAAAACGTCTCAGCTTGTTGATGGATCCTAAATCTAAACACTTGATCCATCTATACTTCATAATATAGCTTATACATATACACTGGATGTAGATTTTCTTTTTCTTCTTTCGTTGTTTTCAGTCATTGGATTGCAGCCATGCTGGGGCACCACCTTAAAGAATTTTTGTTGAAATGAATCAACTCCAGTACTTTATGCTTTTTTTTTTTTTTTAAACCTGGTAATTATTTTAATCCCCATTTGCTGAACCACTAAGTCACAGGGACATAACCATATCAATACCAATTGTCAAGCAGTGGTGGGTAACAAACACAAAGACAGACAGACACACACACACATATATACAAGCGCGCACACACACACACACACACATATACAAGTGCACACACACACACATATGTATGTACACAATGGGCTTCTTTTAGTTTTTATCCACTCACAAAACTTTGGTCAGCCCAAAGCTATAGTAAAAGACACTTGCCCAAGGAGCCATGCAGTGGGACTGAACCTGAAACCATGTGATTTGGAAGCAAGCTTCTTACCATACACCTTACATTAAGTTCTCACCAGTGCTGCCTGACTGGCACATAAGAAGCACCATTCAAGTATTGGGCCTCATAGAGGTAGTAACAGGAGACCAAGACCCTTGTAGTCGTGGCCAATGCTGCTAGCACGTAAAAAACACCTACTACACTTTCAGAGTGGTTGGCATTAGGAAGGGCATCCAGCCATAGAAACCTTGCCAAATCAGATTGGAACTTGGTGCAGCCCCACCCCACCCCAGCTTACCAGTCTTTCAGTCAAACCATCCAACCCATGCCAGCATGGAAAGTAGACATTAAATGATGATGATGATGATGAATAGAAGAAAAATGAATCATGGTGATCACTGCTTACTGAGTTGAAGATAAATGCAGCCGCAGGCATTACAGTCAAATCCAAGGAACTGAAGAAGAACATACGTCATTGAGCTGGAAAGTTTGACAAATTAGCAGTAACCATGCATGTAGTTGTTTGTTTGTTTTTATTAATAGGTTACAGTGTGTAAAGATTTTTGTATAATAGCAAAACATGAAATTTGATTATGGAAAAATGTAAGAAATACTGAAATTATCAGCAATTATATTTGTAACACAACAATGATAATGACATGATGCACTTAGAAGAACTTTCCCAACACTTTGTGGAATTTTCCATTTCTAGCATGTCATGGCAGCATTCAAGAACTTTTAGGTTTGAGAGGTTTTCAGATTTGGGAATTTCAAACAAAGAATTTCCAACTATATAGATTAATTCCAACTGAAATACAAACATATTATTCTTGAATCTTTGTTTGAGAAGTCACAGTTTATGAAATACTCTACAAGTTCTCTACACATAAAACTATTATGAATTTATTTTAGCTATATTATTATTATTATTATTATTATTATTATTATTATCATCATCCTTCTCCTCCTCCTTCTTCTTCTTCTTCTTCTTCTATAAAAACATCTGTATACATACATTGGATTACTAGAATGTACAGATGTGCTTCACAAGGACACAGCTTGGACTATAGTCTCTTCTATGCCCTGTATCATCATCATCATTATCATCGTCATCAACATCATGTAACATCCATCTTCCATACTGGCATGGGTTGGACTGGCCAGTGGCCACACCAGGTTCCATAGTTTGTTTTGGCATGGTTTCTATGGCTGGATGTCCTTCCTATCACCAACCAATCCACAGAGTGTCTTTTACGTGACACCATCATCAGTGCTTCTTAAGTGGCACCAGCCCCCACACCAATGCTTTTCGTGTGGCCTTTGGTTTTAGGATCTCAATTCTGTTATGGTGGGCAAGTCTTCTCAAGTATAGCAATGCACCACATATCTTCTGTCAGCTTCTTTATTAGGTTCAGCATTTTGAGACCATCCTTTAAAACTCCATCCCATATCTTCCTTCCCCCTCCTTTTCCATAACTTCCCTCCACTTTAAGTGATCAGCAACTGTCCTCATTCATCCGCATCACATGATCTAGTCACAACAGTCACCTTTCTTATATACTGCGTATAATTCCTCTATAATACCCAACTTCTCCCTCAAATACACCAATACTCTGTCACACATGCACACTGACATTGCGCATCCAGTAGCACACACTAGCTTCATCCCTCTCCAGCCTTAGCATGTCCTCCACATTCAGGACCACACGTGATATTATAGTTTGTACACATGCATCATACAATCTTCCTTAAGAGAGAGAGATCTTTAGTTGCTAGTAGAGATGAAAGTTCCTAGAACTTTCTCCATCCTATTCTTTTTCTGGCAATTACACTTTCTGTACAACCTCCTCCACTGCTAATTAGGTCACCTGGGTAGCAAAAATCATCTACAACTTCCAGAGAGCCACCAGGACATTTAAGGAAATCACTTTTCCACGTATCTGTGGTTCCAGTACATCTTCCACATACAAACATTACTTTCTCTGTTAATCTTATTATTATTCCACTGAACCTCTTGTGTGTCCATACCTTGCACTCGGCACACTGAATTTTTACCTATCCCCTTCCTACATATCAAGCAGGGTAACTTAGTGGAAAGGGGAAGAGTCCTGTCCAATTTCTTGTTCACTAGGACTCTGCTGGTTTTTGCTAATTAAGGCCCTTTGACTCCATGTGCTGTTTCCACATTGAAATTTCTTTTCTAATTCTGTTACAGATTCTGATATGAGGGAAAGGTCATCAGCATATAGGAGTTCTTATGAATGTGTACACACACACACAC
This sequence comes from Octopus bimaculoides, assembly GCF_001194135.2. Classification (NCBI taxonomy): domain Eukaryota; kingdom Metazoa; phylum Mollusca; class Cephalopoda; order Octopoda; family Octopodidae; genus Octopus; species Octopus bimaculoides. The sequence continues at coordinate 56,908,679 of NC_068996.1, forward strand.
ACACACACACACACACACACACACACACACTCAACAGGAGAGTACTAGTTATGCTCAGTATAGAAAGCACGTAGTAATGCTGAAATGAATTTGAACTCTGGGCTCTTCATCTAGCACTATTCCCATGGCATCAAGAGTAGCTGTAGGAGAAATCCAAGGTGAGCAGATTATGGAGATAGTGATAATGCAGATAAGCACCATTAGGCTAGACATACAATATATACATACATAGACATATATACCAATATATATTTGGAATGATGCAGTAAATTCCACTCAAACAGAACAGCCATTGTTGAAGTGGCTACAAACATTACTTGTTAGTACAACTACTGCTCTGATCTCTTAGAGAGATTTTAGAACTAGCTTTTTAGCTTGTTGCAAAATCAGCGACTGTGTGTCACTTAAATTTATTTTTATTTCTAGCTATTACCAACTCTAGCAGACAAAGTGTCCATTACTGATGAGAGGCAGAAATAGCTTGAAACCAGGACTGGACTGCTGGTCCCATCACTAGAAGGTGGTAGGGTTTTCTTCCCCTGCTCACAATATATCAGATGCAGCTGTGCATCGTTAAACAGCTAGAAGAGATGACCCCATGGAGTTAAAAAATTGCAGTAAATTCCACACGAACGGAAAAGTCATGCTGAAGTGGCTACAAATATTACTTGATAGTACAACTACTGCAATCATCACTTAGAGAGATTTTAGAACTAGCTTTTTAGCTTATATATATGTATATTGGCTATATAGTCTAACTCATTTCCATCTTTTCTTGTTTTATTTGTGAAGGAGGGTTTACCTTGGTCTCCTACAGTATGTACACATTGGAGGATTCTTCTAGACAGTAAATGTCAAATTTCACTCATGATTGCAAGTCAACATGCTACTTGAAATGCTTTAACACTTTTCAAGACACTGTATAATGTTTGATACTATATGTCTGCACTGACTGATATTTTTCATCATTGCAGATAGGCTGTGCATCAAAGGATCAATGTCTTTATTGCATATTGTAGCCTCATAAATTTAAAGAGAAAAATAATGTATACACATATATACAAGGGTACACACATATACATGTGTGCATATTCATGCATGCAGACATAATTTTCACACACACAGCTATGTGCACACAGACACTTATACATGATGTATACATGCACACAAATGGATTCACCCATCCACATATACACACTCACACACATAGATAGTTGTGTGTGTATCTCAATGTTATAAAAAAAGGTGAATATTTCACAGAACTAATTAATGGTAAACTCATTGGGTTATTTTTGAAAATTTTATCCAAAAAACCTAAAAGTGTATCCTCCTGTGTTGTGTCTGTACGGAAATATATTCACTCATCTGCTAATCATCGAAAAGTAAAGGAAATTGGAATACGATGATTACTTAATGCACTTTATATATATACATTATATACTTTATGCACAATTTTATAGACTTTAATACACAACACTCAAAATAAATATTCACTCTTATTTTTGCATTTTTCTTATGAACAAAAGAAAATCTTATATATACATAGACTTAGGAGTGGCTGTGTGGATAGGCGTAGGAGTGGTTGTGTGGTAAGTAGTTTGCTTACATGGTTTCGGGTTCAGTCCCACTGCATGACACCTTGGGCAAGTGTCTTCTACTATAGCCTCTATGTCAGCTAATCTTGGCTTTCTTTTATAGTTACTCTTAATACTGTGGACCTTGTCCTGGATTGAAGAGTTCAGAGATGAAATTCGTCTGAGCACTACTGCATGTTTTCTATTCTGAGCTTATTTAACTCTCACCCAGTGTGTGTGTGTGTGTGTGTGTGTGTGTGTATGTGTGTGTAGGTGTGTGTGTATGTGTGTGTAGGTGTGTGTGTGTGTGTGTGTGTGTGTGTGTGTGTGTAAAGATCAACAGACACAAAGATAGATATATGTTTGTGTGCACATATGGTGCTTGTGTGAGTTCATATATATTTTTCGTTACCCTTTGTTGGTTTCATGAAATGTTCTTTGCTTGCAGTCCACCATGAAACACGTTCAGGGTACCTGTTGTTTGAGCGAGTGGAGGGAAGATTATTACCGTACTTGAAAACAAGATAGCATTGTGGACCCAAATGGCATCCAGCTGTAGAAACTATTCTCTAATGTATTTTCATTTGAATTGTGCAAATATAGAACAGCAGATAATAAAACAATGATGGTGATGATGATGATGATGATCAAACCCTGCTCAAGGAAAATAAGAATCAGATATTAAATTGGAGTAAGGTTCTGATCTAACCAATCTATCAGACATAGCTTTTTTTTTTTATCCCATGTAGGGGTTCCTATAAGTATAGCTACTGTCAAGGCAGTGAGCTAGCACAATCATTTGAGTGTCAGTGGAAACACTTTACAATTTTTCTTCTACTTCTTTATATTCTGAGTTCTAATCCTGCCAAGGTCAACTTTGGTTTTCATTCTTTTGGAGTTGGTTAAATAAAGTACCAGTCTAAGAATGGACATCAATGGTACTGGCTAGTCCCCTTTACTGGACTTATGCCTAAATCGTAAACTATTATTATGACTACTATTCATAGTTTCATAGCTCCACAGTTTCAATATCATTGATAACAGATCTATATTTATTCAGCTTTTCAACCTTCTTACTTAACTGCAATATTTTATTATTTACTTCTGGCTATTTTTTTATTCTTTTATTTTATTGTTATTAATTTTTTTTATATATTGCCTATAGTAGAAAGGATTATTATTTTTATCATCATCATCATCATCATCATCATCATCATCATCATCATCATGTTTTTGCTGTGTCATAAAAACAAGGGTTGGTTTTATATTTATATATTTATTTGGTGTTTCATGGTTACCCCTGAGTGGTTTTAGCTAACTTCTTGCTGCTATGTGTAACTATATATCTCACAGAATTAGTATATTCCACCATTTTTTTTCACAGACCGCATGTAGAGTATACTTTATATGATTTAATAAAGATAAGGTCTGGTAGGCCTCCATACAAACCTTCCAGTGTAGGTACCCAGCTCCCATATGGCTTATGTAAGCATTAATGTTTACTACTACAGGGCATACAACAAGAACAGGATCAACTTTCTCTTATAGCTATGCACACACACGTAGTATTTATAAAGTTTCTTTACATTCAAAGTTCAAATCTCACTGAGTCAATGTTGTCATACATCCTTTTGGGGTAAATATAAAAAAAGTACCAGTCAACTAATGGGGGCTAATGTAATCAATTTAGCCCCTCACCAAAAATTGCTAGCTGTGTGTCAAAATTTGAAGCCATTATTATTATTATTATTATTATTATTATTATTGTTCAGTAGTTTTATTTTTATAACGTGCTTTCACTTCACTACCGAGTGCAGCTTTGTGTGCCTTGGGTATGTGCTGTGATTCTACATTCGAGTTACCTCTATTTCCAGGTCTTTGTATTTTGAAAGTTTCTCCATTTCTTTTAGGGAAACATTGTCATCTGCTGGAACTGATACATCAATTAGAAAGCATTTTTTTTCCTTCATGATCTTTGACAACTATATCGAGCCCATTGGCCTTAATTTCTCTATCTATGTGATTCTTCTTCTTCTTCTTCTTTTTCTTCTTCTTCTTCTTCTTCTTCTTCTTCTTCTTCTTCTTCTTATTATTATTATTATTATTATTATTATTATTATTATTATTAT
>NC_068996.1:56912391-56913492 GCF_001194135.2 Octopus bimaculoides
TTCTTCTTCTTCTTATTATTATTATTATTATTATTATTATTATTATTATTATTATTATTATTATTATTATTATTATTATTATTATTATTATTATTATGATGAAGGTGGTGAGCAGGCAGAATTCTTAGCATGCCAGGTAAAATGGTTAGTGGCATTTTGTCTGTCTTTACATTTTTAAAGTTCAAATGCCACAGAGGTTGACTGTCTTTTATCGTTTCAGAGTTGATAAAATAAATACCAGTTGAGTACTGGGGTCGATGTAATCAGCTATTCCCTTCTCCCAAAGTCTCAGGTATTGTGCCTATAACAGAAAGGATTATTATTATTATTTTCTTCATGTTATTTTCATTGCTGTTGATGCTTAACACAGCAATATTCCTGGGGGAAATAACAAACCAGTTGGACTAAGGTAACACTCTTTATTCAGATTTTGAGAGCTCTGCAGAAGATTCTTGCAGTTCCAAGCAACCCTATTTTCTGTAGACATTACGTTTTCATATTTACTCCTTTATTTGCAATCTGAGAATTTGAGAAATTGGTAATTTTAGTACCCAAAGCCCCCAACAACAGCAACAGATATAACATTCAACTTCTTCAGTGACTACAGTCTTTTTATTTCCTACTTCAAATCATAATTTCTGACCTACTGCTCTTCTTCTCTTTCCAATATTTTGTCATCCTCAAGGCATCCAATATTTATAATTAAACAGATTTTTGCCTCTTCATACCACTATGTCCAGCTTTTAATTAGCTATTTCATGATCATGATTGATCATTACATCCTACACTATCTTTACCTTGTCATTCTCAGTTTCTGGGATTTGCCCTTACTATGCCTTTGCTCTATGCAATCCATACTTGCCACACATTTCACAATGAATCATTCTTACATTACTCTCTCTTTGTGTTCTTTCTCAGCCAGCTTTACCATTCATTCACAACATGTCATACAGTCTCTCATTTACCACACAACCTGCACTTGTCACTTTCTGCCATATTATCCATCTTGCTACTCTCTACACTATTATTATTATTATTATTATTATTATTATTATTATTATTATTATTATTATTATTATTATTATTATTATTATTATTATT
>NC_068996.1:56913746-56916221 GCF_001194135.2 Octopus bimaculoides
TGCCGAGGTCAACTTTGCCTTTCATCCTTTTGGGGTCAATAAAATAAGTACATTGGGGTTGATGCAATCGACTTACCACTTGGCACAAATTTCAGGCTTTGTATCTATAGTAGAAAGGATTATTATTATTATTATTATTAGTATTATTATTATTATAATACATTGTTAGTCTGTTCTGGTGAACTTGCAGATTGAGGACTACTATAGATAATTATTAGAAGCAATTGGCCTGGCAGAGCTACTAAAGGGGGCTACGAATTTCAGATAAACTCTACATGCCTGAAAATGTCAGATGGGTTTGTCCAGGATGTGCGCATTGTGACAAAACTATTCTGCACACATTCATTGATTGTCCAGGCATTGCTGACTCATAGACTTATAAAGATCAGCTGCAATAGCAGCAGTGGTTGTTGTTGTTGTTGATGATGATGATGATGATGTGCCATACTTTATTCCTGATTGAAAGAACTATGATCACAAATATGTTTTAGTCATGACCATCTTGTCTTTTGAGGAATATCTCAGAACTAAATCTTACCATATATGGCTTGGTGGTTTGTCCCATGTTTCGACTAAATATTATATTTTTTCTGAATTGGTTGGTTGGTTGGTTGGCTGGTTGGTTGGCGAGTTCTCATCAGTTAACTAGAGAAGAGCTAAGAACAATAAAGTATGCATTGCCTTGTCCAACAATGAAAGCACAACTTTATGATTGTAAGCTAAACACTCAAACCAATGTTGGTTCTATGTACCTTGAGATTTGGATTCTGATTTGAGTGAGATCTGGCTACTATTTCTTATTCAGTGGCTGCATATGGCTTCCTGGGTAGTAAGGGTATGCTGATTGTAACTGGAATGATGACAGCAGGAGGTGATGGTAGTGGTGATGATGTGATGATGGGGTGGATGCAGTTGTGATGATGGAGGTGGTGGTGGTGATACTAGTAGTTGATGGCAAAAATAACGATTACAGCCACTATTAACCCTGGGTCAGCCCTGAATTTCCATATACCCCCACCTCCCCACACTACCTTGATCCCACCTTATTTTCAGACATAATGTTTCATGTATTTAAAACTACATTATCCAGCCTGCTTTTTTCATTCTTAAACAGTAGCATGTGATTTGAGGAATATTTGGCTTCTATTTCCAGCAAGTCAAGACCATAATGAGTATTCCTCATTAGATCATCATTCATTTTTATTCAACCCACTTTGCTGTATTTTTGTCATTTGAACAAACAGTAAAACTATTTACTCATATGAAGCTTGATCTCTGTATTTTCAAGTTTGCTATTTGAATGTACAGTAGAACCTCACAGTACGAGTGCCCCATTGTACGAGTAATTTGCTGTACGAGCTGAGATTTGTGCAAATTTTTGTCTTGAAGTACAAGCGGAGATCCGCAGTACGAGCACACAAATCGTCCCATCTGTAACATAATTCAGTTAATAAAACCAGTATACATATTTCTTTTGCATCCTCTTTTTTATAATTGTCATTTTATTTGTAACTACACCTTTTCTGTTTTAAAACCCATAAAAAATTATTTTGGGTTATTTTTTTGTGGGCTGGAATGGATTAATTATATTTTAGTTAGTTTCAGTGGGGAAAATTCATTTGTAAAATGAGTAAATAGTAAGACAAGCTCAGTCATGGAACAAATTAAACTTGTACTGCGAAGTATCAATTGTATCTGAAATAATACTGTGCATTAATTATTAATTATGGCTGTTTCAATGCATCAATTCTATCTACACCAGGGCTTTAATTTTATATATATGGTTAGGTTATTTGGCTCATGATCATAAAGTCGCAAGTTCGATTCCTGATGGCACATTATATCCTTGGACAAGACACTTTGTGTTGTGGAAGATATCCCGAGTGAGAGAAATGGGTGGTATCAGCTGGCAGGGTACACCGTTCGGGCTAGTTACGGCAGACAATGAAATACGTTGTTATAATGCAGGACATATCAGTGTCGAGCAAGACAGAACAGTGGCAATGAGGATTCAAACTATATGCAGTGGAAAATATTAAAAATCCTGTTGACGAAAGATTCAAACACATGCAAGACATAACAGTGGCGACGAGAAGTCAAAAACAATGACCACAGAATACAACAGTAGAAATGAGGATTCTAATTTCACGCTCTCCACAACAGTGGGACTCAGAAAAAAAAAGAGGGAAAAAAAATAAAAGGGTTAATATCTAGATCTGCACCTGGTGGGAAAAATGAAAGCCAAAACCGTGTGAATTTTCCGAGCCCTCTCCCTCGCACCTCGTTTGTCAGCGTGCATTTTTTCTTAGTATTTGTTGAATATACATTACATTAGATGTATTAGACAACTTCTGTTTCACTCCTGTGACTGGGTGTTGAGGTTTAGTGCTTGGATTCTGTAGGGTTGATCCTGTGAATTTTTCACCCCCCCCCCCTCGTTTGTCAGCTTGCACTTTTTTCGTCATATTCCTTTAA
>NC_068996.1:56916466-56917210 GCF_001194135.2 Octopus bimaculoides
ATGTATTAGACAACTTCTGTTTCACTCCTGTGACTGGGTGTTGAGGTTTAGTGCTTGGATTCTGTAGGGTTGATCCTGTGAATTTTTCCCCCCCCCCCCCTCGTTTGTCAGCTTGCACTTTTTTCGTCATATTCCTTTAATATACGGTGCATTATGACTGTTACACATTTTGGTTTTCATTTTTCCCACCGGATGTGGATCTAGATATTAACCAAAAAAACTGGATGTTAAAATAATGATGATGATACACACATAGACACGGATGTCTACCATATTTCATGCAAGGAAGAGGCTTTGTCAACTAAACCTATGATAAAAGACACATCTCCACTGCTCTGCTCTGCATTGTAGCATCAAATCTGAAAGCAATAGAAATGGCTTAGCCACACAGCTCCATTTCTCTCTCTCTCTCTCTCTCTCTCTCTCTCTCTCTCCCTTCTCCCTGCCCTTTCTCTCCCTAATTATCTACTTATATCTCTATCTGTCTGTACCTATCTACTTTATCAATCAATCTACGTGTAATCAGTTATATTTCCATTTAACTATTTATCAAGTTGTTTGTTGTCTGCATATCTCTCAATCTGTTCATCCGTAAATTAATAACTTTGTTGTTCTTCTTCTTCTTTGCCTTCTTCCTCATCCACATTAAGCTCAGAGAACTCTTTGGATCCAACTGGAGAATTCCATTGTATTAGACAACTTCTGTTTCACTCCTGTGACTGGGTGTTGAGGTTTAGTGCTTGG
>NC_068996.1:56917473-56918130 GCF_001194135.2 Octopus bimaculoides
ATATATATATATTATATATATATTTACACACATACATATGTATATATGTATGTGTACATACATGATATATATGTGTGTGTGTATCCTACTAATAGCCCCTACACACTTACAGTCCCGCCCACACACACATATCCACTATAACCACCACCACCACCACCACTGCTAAATTTCTGGTGATGAGAGTTATAGTTTAATGTTGCCCTATGTTTCTCTTGTGTGTCTCAAACCTTTCATGTTTAGAATTTCACTCAAGCATATAAAACAGCAATGTTTATTTTACTCTCTTAAAGACTATCTGACTGTGTGTCTTAGTTGATGTCACTGTTTGTTTAACATCGTTTTATTCTAATCCATTTCTTGTTGCGTGGACACAATATAGAGGAACGGTGGCTCCATTCTCCTCCGTGTTTGCTCTTCTATTTGTCATTTGAATCCATTCCTCCAATTACACTGTTTACTTTGCTTAATAAAACTGACAGTGCAATGTCTCATCTGTCTTTTTTTCTTCTCTCTCTTGTTTCCTCCCTTATGTTCTCTTACTCAAATAACAATAATAACAGTCTCCCACTCTCTCCCTCAGTGAGTGTGTGTGTGTCATATATATAATATATATATATATATAATATATAATATATATGTATATATATATATATATAT
>NC_068996.1:56918184-56918489 GCF_001194135.2 Octopus bimaculoides
TATATATATATATATATATATATATATATATATATATATGTATGTATATATAAATTTAATGAATGGAGTAGAACGCATATGTTAACTGCATAGAAAGTATGCAGTTAACATATGCGTTCTATTCCATTCATTAAATTTATATATACTCAATTACCCAAAATAACAAGGAGTTTCTACCTCATAAACAGGAGTTACACCACAGTCATTTTGTGATCTTTACTACCCTGGTATCTATTAACCAATTTATTTTGTCCAAATTATTTATTAATTAGGAGAAAATAAATACATACAATAAAATATATATA
>NC_068996.1:56918499-56919897 GCF_001194135.2 Octopus bimaculoides
CCCCATATGTGGTTGCAACATAAATGGGGAATATAACATGGGTCGTGTATTAGCATGTGTATATATAAAAAAGAGTGAGATAAAGAGACCAATGGCATAAACAAATTTATATTTTATGTAGAATGTCTTATGTGTGTGTATATATGTGTGTGTGTGTGTGTATGTGTGTATATGTGTGTGTATATATGTATGTATATATATATATATATCATCATCATCATCATCGTCATTGAATGTTCGCTTTCCATGCTAGCATGGGTTGGACAATTTGACTGAGGACTGGTGAACCAGATGGCTACACCAGGCTCCAATCTGTTTTGGCAGAGTTTCTACAGCTGGATGCCCTTCCTAACGCCAACCACTCCAAGAGTGTAGTGGGTGCTTTTACGTGCCACCGGCATGAGGTCCAGTCAGGCAGTACTGGCAACGGCCATGCTCAAATGGTGCTTTTTAAGTGCCACCTGCACAGTAGCCAGTCTAGCAGCACTGGCAACAACTTCACTTGAATGTTTTTCACATGCCACCGGCACAAGTGCCATTAGGGCGATGCTGGAAACGATCAGGCTCAAATGGTGCTTTTTATGTGCCACCGGCATGGAAGCTACACATCTGCTCTGGCAGTGATCATGCTCGGATGGTGGTGTTAGCACTCCACTGGCATGGGTACCAGTCATCAAATTTGGTTCAATTTCGATTTCACTTGCCTCAACAAATCTTTGCAAACAGAGTTTAGTGTCCACTGAAGGAAAGGTTGGCATGGGTGCCAGGTATATATATATATATATATATATATATATATATATATATATATATATATATATATTTATTTATATTTATGTATATATTAATATTATATTGGTTGAAAAACTTTGATAATGCATTCAGCACAAGTGTTGTATTTGTAATATGGTTCCCTGATGATAAAATTATATGTATATACCAGCATCTCTTATTCCTTTCGAGTAGAGCGCACATATATTTTGAAACATATGTAGGATTTAAAGGAACTTATTGATTATATGCATTTTGCTCCATTTATTATTATTCTATATATATATATGTATGTATAACTTACTTGGAAATGGATACATGGCATTCGATCATATAATAATATAAATAATATAGATATATATATGCATATATACATATATGTACATACCTTCATATATATGTATATACACATGTATATATGAGTACAGGCATCAAAAAACCTGAACATGAAAAAAATGACAACATGAAAAACATGCCTATGTATGTGTGTGTGTATATATATATATATATATATATATATATATATATATATATAGTTAAAAAAAACAATAACAAAAAAACAAAAAAACAACAAAGTGAGGACGTGATATGGATAGTATTATTGGACGCTCAGGAAAGGAAAGAGAT
>NC_068996.1:56920285-56923013 GCF_001194135.2 Octopus bimaculoides
ATATATATATATATATATATATATATATATATATATATATATATACATATACATATATTATTTATATTATTATATGATCGAATGCCACACATCCTTTTCCAGTAAGTTTTATCTTTATAATTCTGATGTGACACTTCTATCACTATCCTCTCACTATCTCTATTCTCCCTCTCCTTCTTTCATTTTGTTATTCTCTCCCACCCATTCTCTAATTCTTCTCCTCCCCTTCATCATTCTCTATCTCTCCCTCACTCTCGTTGATCACACGCGACCAGCGGCTATCTTTCTTTCTTCTCTTTGCGCTACAAGAGACAACACATATTTTTGCCTGTGTCCTCTCAAAGCTTGTTTCTCCAGAGTTCATCCCTTCACCTCATTATAGCTTAACAGCCCTCACCATTTGTTTTTACTGTTTTGTTCTTACTGGCCTTGTTTTTGTTACTACTTTAATCCTCTGCAAATCCCAAATTTTATTTAATTTGCTTTGCAGGAATGACTGTTTTAGCGAAGACATGTCTTGTCCCAAGCGTTCAAAATGTGGAGTAGATAAAACAGTAACAACTGATGAAGGGATTGTTCTTTATGTTGTCTGTCTCATCTCTCTATTTGTTTCTTTCATTGTTCGGAAAGAGTTCGTTTTCCATGTTTTTGTTTTTTCATGTTCTCATTTTTCATGTTGTTCACAATTTTTACGTCCTGTACCCATATATGCATGTGTATATATATATATATATGTATGTAGGTATGTACATATATGTATGTATATATGCATATATATATATATCATTTATATTATTATTATTATATATACATTGACATGAGAGTTAGTTCAAGTTATTTTTAATTATAAATTACATAATTATAATTACATGATCTTTACACATTTCACTGGTGAATACCAGTATGTTATGTGGTAATCATTACATGAATGATTGTGCAATAAATGATGCTGAAATATTAAATCTTCAGAAGAAAATAGTCATTCACTTCATTATTATTTCATGCTAGCATATAGGAAAAACTCATGTCATACATGTATATATACATTCATACACACACACACACACACACACACATACACACACACATATATAATAAATGCAAAGCTAATTTCTGTGTGTCAGTGTGTCACACTTAGACTCCCCCTCTCACTATTCAATGACACTCCTACTATTCCTCATGATGGGGTGAGAGTAATAGGAGGCATAGAGATGGTGCGGGCAGTGGTGAAGACAGACAGACTGAGAGAGAAAGAAAAAGAGAAGGAGAGAAAGAAAAAGAGAAGGAGAGAAAGAAAAAGAGAAGGAGAGAAAGTGTGACAAAGAAATTTAGTGAGAGTTGATGTTTTTTTTTAAAGTAGTTGTATTGATGGTGGCAGTGGGAGTAATAATAAAAGAGAGAGAAAGAGTGGGTATGTGCCCATCCTAAAAGAGGTCACCATCCTTGAACTCATGTCTCATGCCAGTAGCTATGGTAAAAAACATTCCAAACTGAAAAGAAATCCCTCTTTCTAACCTCTCTGCCTATTTATCTGTCTATCTGTCTTCATCTGTATATCTCTGTGGTGGTGGTAGCCAGGGCATTTAGGGATAACAGTGATACTAAGTGATTTGAAAGACAGTGTTGATGGTGGTGGAGGGGAAGGCGGTGAAGTCAAAGGTGTTGATGGTGGTGGTGTCAGAAGTCTGAATGGTGTGTGTGTATGGCAGTTATGGTAGCAATGGTGGTGGTACTAGTGATGGTGATGGTTGAAAACAATCAACAAAAAGAGAGAGAGGGGGAAGGAAAGAGGTTACAAAAAAAAAATTGTACTGACCTCTGAATGGGAAGACAAGAAATGTCTTTTATCATGCAGCTTTGCAATAAGTTCCCAAGTCAACAAATTATTTCCTTCTTTTGATGAAAATTATTCATTGTTTGAAAAATATTGGTCAAGTTAATAAAAGTTTATATGTACTCAATGCATGAGGAGTCATTGTTGGGCTCAAGGCTTGATGAAGAGCCCTCCACAGGAGCTAGCTTAAAATCCGACCTATAGGGTAGCTTTTAAGCTAGTATCTGATAAAATAAATGTGAATGTCAGTGTTTCACACTTTTTCAACTTTAATAAATCCTTTCTACTGGAAGCACAGGCCTCAAATTTTAGGGGAGGGGATTAAGTTGATTACATCGATCTCAGTATGTAACTAGTACAAATTTTACCAACCCTGAAAAGATGAAAGGCAAAGTCAACCTTGGCGGAATTCGAACAACTGATTCCACGAGTAAATTAAAAACATTCCGGACTGAATCTGGACCTGTAATCCTAAAATTTTGGAATCCCAAGTTTTCATTCCTGTGATTGTTTGCAGTGATTTATTTACGTGACTTTTTGCAATGAATTTTTTTGTACGATAACAATTTTCATAATCTAAAGCCTAACTCCATAAGTAAATTAAAAACATTCTGGGCCGAATCCAGACCTGCAATCCTGAAATTTTGGATTCCTATGTGTTCAATACTGCGATTGTCTATGGCAATGATTTTTACATGACTTTTTGCAACGAATATGATCATGATTGGAATATGACTCTGGAGGAAGCAACTGCAACAAATTCTGCAAAACAAGTTGGAGATCTGTTTGCAGTTCTTCCCCTTCAGGGTCAGTTGATTAAAAGCCACCCAATAGGGCTGCTTTTAAGCTAGTGTATATATATATATATATATATATATATATATATATATATAT
>NC_068996.1:56923773-56924093 GCF_001194135.2 Octopus bimaculoides
AGCTTCCTTACCAACTACATGGTTCCAGGTTAATTCCCACTGTGTAGCACCTTGGGCAAGTGTCTTCTACTATAGCTTTAGACTGTGAGTGGATTTGGTAGACAGAAACTGAAAGAAGCCCATCGTGTATATATATAGATAGATATGTATGTGTGTGTATATGTGTGTGTGTCTGTGTTTGTTCCCCCAACATCGCTTGACAACGAATGGTGGTGTGTTTGCGTCCCCGTAACTTAGCGGTTCAGCAAAAGAGACCAATAGATTAAGTACTAGGCTTACAAAGAATAAGTCCTGGGGTCGATTTGTTCGACTAAAGGTGG
>NC_068996.1:56924103-56928421 GCF_001194135.2 Octopus bimaculoides
ATTAAGTACTAGGCTTACAAAGAATAAGTCCTGGGGTCGATTTGTTCGACTAAAGGTGGTGCTCCAGCATGGCCGCAGTGAAATGACTGAAACAAGTAAAAGAGAGTAAAGAGAGTCTAAACAAGAAATGATACCTGGTTATGTACAGACGCTTCTCTTATCGCCAGAGTGAGGCACACTAAGTTTCCAATAATTGTGATGGCTTAAGGAGTGGTGAGTAACGAACGTCTTGTCACCTCACACCTTTCCACAGAGCCTTAGAAATTAATGCTGGCAGACACATTGAGGTGCTGGAAACAGTTGCTTAAGCCCTGGGTGTAAAAGCAAGCAAAATGATGGCTTGATTAAGTTAAGTTTTATTTGTGAAATACAGTTGTTTTGAATTTGAAGTAGGAAGTGGTTTATGTTTGTGGTGGTTGGGGTGCTAAGAATGTGGCCTGGGTGCCAGTGGGGGGCAGCCTGAAATAGTTTGGGAACCAACTGATTTAGAGTGTGGTTGAATGAGAAACTAATAACCATTCTCACAAGACCATAGATTCATTAAAGGCCACCATTGTCCATGTAATGTTTAAAAGGAATAAGGAACATACAGCGTAAGAATGTCAGTGATTCTGGACTCACAGTGGAGCAACCATCAAAATTGAAAGCAGCAGATTCATAGAATATTCCTGAGAACCTGCATGCAAGCTTTTATTAAAATATGTTTGGTTCTTACTAGATAAGAGTTATTTTATTAAATTACAGTGACACATGGGGTCTTTCGAGCAGGATCGTTGCCAGTGCCCCTGGACTGGCTCTTGTGCGGGTGACACATGAGGCTTTTTTTTTTTTCGAGTGGGATCGTTTTCCAGTGCCCCCGGACTGGCCCATGTGCGGGCAACACATGAAATCTTTCGAGCGGGATCATTGCCAGTGCCCCTGGACTGGCTTATGTGCGGGCGACACATGATATCTTTCGTGCGAGATCGTTGCCAGTGCCCATAGACTGGCTCTTGTGCGAGTGACACATGAGGTTTTTCGAGCAAGATCGTTGCCGGTGCCCCTGGACTGGCTCTTGTGCGGGTGGCACATAAAAGACACCATTTCGAGCGTGGCCGTTTTCGTGCGGGTGACACGTAAAAGCACCCACTACACTCTCTGAGTGGTTGGCATTAGGAAGGGTATCCAGCTGTAGAAACTCTGCCAAATTAGATTGGAAACTGGTGTTGCCATCCGGTTTCACCAGTCCTCAGTCAAATCGTCCAACCCATGCTAACATGGAAGGCGGACGTTAAACGATGATGATGATCCTCAAATATATATATATAACTAGCTCCTGGGCTGGTGGCACGTAAAAAGCACCATCTGAACATGGTTGATGCTTGTGCCCCCTGTCTGGCTCCCATGCCTGTGGCACGTAAAAAACACCCACTATACTCTCAGAGTGGTTGGCATTAGGAAGGACATCCAGCTGTAGAAACCTTGCCAGATCAGGTTGGAGCCTGGTGCAGGCTCCTGGCTTGCCAGTCCTCTATCAAACCATCCAACTCATGCTAGCATGGAGAACAAACGTTAAACAATGATGATGATATATATATATATATATATATACTGGGTGTGGTGAATAAACTGTCGTCTGCGTTATGTAAAAATGTAAATAACACTGATATATCATTTTAACACATATTTACCATAATTACATAAAAATATTTTGAGTAAATTTATTCAATAAAATCACCATTGGCTTCAACCACAGCCTCCAAATGACTTCGGAATGTCCTGCAACTCTTTTGAACAGCCTCCTGGTTTAAGTTGGTGAATGATGGCATAATCCTTGCCTTCAATTCATCTTTGGTGTTACAAAGAGTTTTGTTGGTCTCTCGCTCAACTGTGCCTCACACAATAATCAAGAGGGTTGCAGTCTGGGGAGTTAGGTGGTCAGATGTTAGGGGATGATGTGGTTGCAGGAATTGTCTGACAGCAATGACTGGGTTCTCCTGCTTGTGTGGCATGGTGCAGAGTCCTGTTGCCAGACATAGGGTCTTCCAGCAACCACTCTCTTGACCCAGGGCAGCACTACCTCTTCCAGGCACTTGATGTAGGCCTTCGTATTGAGTCTAAAGCCATGTAGGAAGATGAATGTAGGCATAATGTCGCCTCGCCATCACTAGTGATCCCTCCAAACACCATGAAGTTGACTGGATGTTTCAGTTTTATCACTCTCGTTACATGTCCTCAGATTGCACTGTCCTCAGAATGACACCCAAACACTCTGAAATATTCATATTGGAGCTTCTGGCATGAATGCCAAGCAGTACAGCATGTCATTTCCAAATTTCTGGCAGAGTGAATTGCATCATGGTGCAGTTTTTTCTCACAGATGGTGCCCAACTAACCCTACTATACTGTGTACTCAACAAAATCAAAAACAAACAATGCGCATGCGTGAAAATAAAAATAAAATATGGTGACAATTTACCCATCGCACCCTATATATATGTGTGTGTGTGTGTGTGTATATATATATATATATATATATATATATACAAATACATACATATATATATATTTGCATATTTGTAAGATTATCTATATAGATTATCTATAGAAACTAGTGCCAGTACTGAAAGTTATAATGTTTCATATAGGAATACGTCTATGTAAACAATACAATTGAAGTTAAACAATGTAGGTAATGGATGTGCATGCCATATTTCAGGAGTTCTTTCACCTTCTTCAACACCACATCCAACTGATTAACCATCCACGAACACATTGCTTAAATAGCCATCACATACTGTGGTGTAACATTATTGGATAAACCAGTTACACTAAAATATCCATATAAACTCATTACATGTTTCTTCAATCGCAGTATTCGTATACGAGATGTCATAACTTTCAGTGTTGGCTCTAGTTTGTATAGAAAATCTGTAGTGATAGCATTAAAAAGTGACTGGATTGCACTGCTAACACAGGTAGGACACAATATTGATTTATAAGTCTTTAATATACTTGGTTGTATATTATGGTTGTTTATGAAATACAGTGTCCTTACAAGCAATTATTACATATTTATACATAAATGCTTATACTCACCCACACACACATATATATATGTATATACAGATATATATATGTATGTATGTATATGTATATCTATCTATATGCATGTATGCAAGCGAGTACATATAACTAATTCTACTCATCCACACATTTTACACCCCCCCCCCCCCCCCCACTGCACATATCCACTTTGCTGCAATGTTTAATGTGTATCTGTTTTACCAAATAGACTTTTGCCTGTCTATATTCTTGCTGTTATACAATTTGCAAACACTTCTGTAGATTTAGTTAATTGCACCTCGTTAGAACTTTTCTGGCACACCTGTCATCTTTATTGAGTTTGCTTTTCTTCAAGTGAAGAACCTTGATATTGGTATTGCCCAGGTGCCAACGCTTTTAATGATGCTCCAACTCTTGTCAATATTACCTATCATTCTCCCTTTCACTTCATAACATTATACTACACAAATCTCAAATATTTATATTCTTTTCCCACCGTATGGCAATTTAATTGCTTTGCCATTCCAAAGCCTAACTTTCTCACACTTCACCATTTCCCATCTCTTTGTTGTTGCAAACATTGACATACTCATTAATTCTAAGCTGCATCTCAATATCTTGGCTGAAAATTTCTTACATTGTATCAAATAATCCAGCGCCTTCACATTGAAGTTAAACTTTGAAATCATCTAAGAGAATGGAACTTTTGTTTCTCTTATTCTTTTATTTGTTTTTGGCATTGGATTGCAGCCATACTGGGGCACCACCTTAAAGGGTTTTGTCAATTAAATCAACCCATAGTACAGGGATATAAACAAATCAATGCATACACACACACACACACACACACACACACACACACATGCATGCACGTGCACACCATGTCATCACCTATCATATATATTTTAATATCAATATTCATATTTCCTGATGTATTTTCAGATACTCCCATACATATATATTACATTGTATATACATTGTAGATATAAATATGTGTACAATGCATTATATATATATATATAATAATATTAGGGACAAAATCCAAAATTACAGGTAAAAACTCAGTTACAGTCTGTCATACCAGCCATGATGAAATACCACAAGGTATAGAAAATACGTATTCGCCTTTATATATTTATATATTTAATCCTTTATATTGAACACTCAATATTTCATCTATTCAATAAGACATATTCCATATATTCAATAAGACATTCAATACTTCATTTCATTGTACCATCCATCTTTTTTTATATTATATATTATATATTCC
>NC_068996.1:56929377-56930483 GCF_001194135.2 Octopus bimaculoides
GGGGGGGGGGGGGGGGTGAGGTGTGTGTGATTTGTGTTCAATATAGAAAAAAAATTATTTTCTAAAACTGTTATTACTATGAAAAGAAAAAAAAATTTATTTATTTAGATAAAAAGAAAAAGGAACCTATTACAAGTAATATTCCTTTTGTTGTTGTTTAGTCTTGGGTCAGTGGCAAGTTTGCAGATCAATCCATTCATGACTCTCTTGTGTTTTTGTATATTTAGAGTTGTAGCCAATGCAATGTTTGATTTGGTTGGAATTTGGTTGTTATTTATAGCAGAGTGAACATCATTATTGATATTTTTTTCCATTGACTTGTAATTTAAAATTAGAAGTGAGAAGTTTGATGTCAATAAACAGCTTATCAACCACAAATCAACAGTTTATTGTCCAGAAATTGTTCATTGACTGTAAAGTTTGTTGACCATAAAGAGTTCCTTGCTATATATAATACATTGTCCATACGTAATGCATTGTCCATGAACAATTTATCAATCATAAATAGTTTATTGATCATAAACAAGTTGTTGTCCATAAACAGTTTATCAATATTAAACAATTCATTATCCAAAAACTATTTATTGAGTATAAAATCTTTCCATAAATTTTCTTCTCCTTAAATAGTTTATTCTCCAAAAACAGTTTACTTTCTAACAGCTTGTTGATGAAAAATATTTTATCATTCATAAATTTTGTTGTTCATAAACAGTTTACTGTCTATAAATAATCTGTTGTCTATAATATTATGGACATAAACATAAATAATATATTGTTCAAACACAGTTTATTAACTATAAACCATTTATTTATTTGTTGCATCCAGGATACTGTTTCTATGAAATCCACATCAGACCTCATCATCATCATCATCATCATTGTTTAACATCTGCCTTCCATGCTAGCATGGGTGGGACACATGTTTCAATTCATTTTGAAACTAATTATGAATTTAAAGATATTTAATCTATAACTAACTTTATCATTATTTTAGTTGATGTTTTGAAAGTAAAACTCATAGGATTGTTCTTAAAATCATGTCAAAAGATCTCATTTAAATATGAACTTTGTTTAAATTTTAATTTAAATATTAACTTCAAATACAA
>NC_068996.1:56930493-56931374 GCF_001194135.2 Octopus bimaculoides
TACTGCCGTGGAATGTAAACAACGGTGTCATGGGATCTTTTCCCTTGAATAAGATTAGTGCCGTTGTTTGTCAACAACAACTATCAGCGATATATATTTCGTTTGTCACTGTTATTTATGACATCGTTCGTGCGTTTGTACTGGTTTTTACTTTAGGGTTTTAGGGTCAGGGTTCGGGTTTTAGAGTTAGGGTTAGTTTTAGGATTACGGTTAGGGTTATGATTATTTTTGCCATAACCTCACACATAACCCTAACCCTAACCCTAAAACTCATAACCACAACCCTAACCTTAACCCCAACCCTAACCCTAAAACCCGAACCCTAACTCTAAAACCTGAACCCTAACCCTAAAACCTTAAACCCTCCCTAGGGAATAATGATATAATTAAACAGGGAATAACACTCTTGACACCGGTAAAAATTACTGTTTATAAAAAGAGTACTAACTGTATTCAGCTGAATAGAGGTCAGTGATTGGTTGAAATTACAGAAATACGACAACTTTAACATGAAATAACTTGCGATGTACAATTTTTTTTTAAGAAGGCTAAGAGAAAAAGTTGTTTTGTATGACACATTCTACCAGTGTCCCAAGTTTGAAAGTGTTTCGTTACGAAAACAAGTGTTACCCGTCAAACCAAAAAGATCCCAGATTGGTTCAAATCAGATAGAGTTAGGTTTTACCTTCAGTTTTGATAACATTAACCCTTTTGTTAGCATATTTCTGTTGAAATGCACTGCCTTTCAATCAATTAATTTTGAAAATAATGAAGAATTTAGTAAAATAACTCCTTATTAAGTTGGTGTTTGGAACATAAATTAAGATGAAATTTTGATGGAAGAAGGTTTTTAATTTAGATCACTTTAACCCTTTTGTTAA
>NC_068996.1:56931421-56932959 GCF_001194135.2 Octopus bimaculoides
CTTATTAAGTTGGTGTTTGGAACATAAATTAAGATGAAATTTTGATGGAAGAAGGTTTTTAATTTAGATCACTTTAACCCTTTTGTTAACATATTCCTGTTGAAATGCACTTTGATCAATCAATTTTTAAAATAATTAAGAATTCCATAAAATAACTTTGTCATTACTTAATGTTTGGAACTTTATAAAAATTTTGATGGCAGATTCTAATTTAGATAATTTTAAAAAAGGAAGTTTGTTTCATAAAAGCAGGGGTAGTCTTGTATGGATTGGTATCAAAAGAATTAATCTGATATTGGAGAGGTATTTTCTAGATACAATGTAGTTCTGTCACAAACGGGTTCTTCCCACCAAAATATTTGAACCCAGCAGTGTATGGTAATCAATCACTTGTCTTTTCCAAAGTGCTTCTACAAGCAGACTATTGTGATGAGTTCTACCATTCTATGGTAGAACTCATCACTACAAGGAAGTTTGTACATAGTTACTTGTCTGCTAGAAATAGCTTTTCTTTTCTTTACCTGTTTCTGTTATCCAATTTAATTCAGCAACATTTATCTTTTCTGTTTTATTGCCCTTTGCCATTGTTTGTGGTCAGTCACTGCATAGTCCATTTTCCTCTGCAGGTCCAGTCAAACCATTTACTTTATTGAGATGTATTTGACAACATCTAAAGATGTTGGGGTTTCAATTTATAAAGTAAATACATACCAGTAATAAAATGGTGTCAACTGAATTGCCCAAACTGAACAGAGTCATCTGTTATATCAGAAATCAATATGTTTATTTCTAGGTGTGATTCTTAAAGCAATTATTGTTTCAAAAAAGAAAACTTGAATATTTTGATCTTTCAATCTATGAAGTAAATTATTCTTCCAGCATATTTCAGGGAATTAAATGCTTGTGTCTTGATATTTTCCCCATCTGCTTACAACGTGTTTTGTAATATGAGTGTAATATGTGTAAAATTTGTTTTCCTTCATCCATCTGTTGATTTTACCTCTTTGTTTTGGAACCTTGCAGAGTGATTATCAGACCTTTGTTTAGTAGAAATACTTTTTGTGGTGGTTGCCACTTTAACAACTTCCGGTGATGGTGCATTTTTATTTATGCTGCTATACTTTACATTCTTTTGTACATCAACTTCAAAGTAAACATTATTCTTGGCTGAATGAAAAACTTGTTTGTTTGTTTTTCTCCTCCTTTAGACAGATTTATTTCTAGTTATGATGTATGGTGTTTCAATTATACAATGTATATATCTACAAAGAAGTTACAAACTGAGAAATTAAACATTCTTTATATATCATCATCATCATCATCATCGTTTAACGTCCGCTTTCCATGCTAGCATGGGTTGGACGATTTGACTGAGGACTGGTGAAACCGGATGGCAACACCAGGCTCCAGTCTAATTTGGCAGAGTTTCTACAGCTGGATGCCCTTCCTAATGCCAACCACTCAGAGAGTGTAGTGGGTGCTTTTACGTGTCACCCGCACGAAAACGGCCACGCTCGAAATGGTGTCTTTTATGTGCC
>NC_068996.1:56934116-56935747 GCF_001194135.2 Octopus bimaculoides
ATATATATATATATATACACGTACACATTCACTACTAACTCCTGAATATATATTCAGTACCAACTCCTCTACCACCTTCCAACCAAATCTGATGATTCCTCATGACCATCTCCCCACCCACACACAGAAAAAAAACATTGAAATAATACTATCACAAAAGCTGTCTGATCAGGAGCCAAGACTTAATTTAGCGATTGCTGACCATTTATAAAGCTTAAGACCAACATTAAGGCCCTCTTCTCACATCTAGGCATGGTATTGTTGCTTCTCACACATCAGAAACAAGATCATTCAACTAATTGGTAAATATTCAATCACCAACACCCTGTACACGCTGTCTTTTCTTCTTTTGCCTCTTCTACCATTGTCTAACGTTTTGGTACCTTTAGCAGAATCCACACCTTTTCAGGTATTTAGACCTGATCCCTGGCTCCTCCACCCACTTTAACATTACTACCAAGTCCTTGGGTACCTTTACTGTGTTTCACACTATTTCAACTATTTAACCCAAGCCCTTCGTTCCTTCCACATTGATGTTTTTCCCATCAAACATCATTCACATCAGACTCACCAAATTTAGAAGGAGAAGTCTAAAAGTCAGACACTATTCCTTCTCCTCCCCTCCTCCTCCTCCTCCTCTGACTAACATATAAAAAAATATGAATATATTTTTAGGTGTGTATGCATTTTGTTGTGAGTTTGTATGTGACTGTCTTTATATGTATTTGTACGTGCACACAAACACACACACACACGTGCACACAAACACACACGCACACGTGCACACAAACACACACATGGTGGTTTTCCATTTTTTGCCAACAATAAGAATCCAGTTGTTCAACCAAATGGATTGCCTCGTTCCTGCATTAACATGTAAGTGGTTGACCATTCCATAGACATATGTGCTTTTCTAAGTAATTCTCTGGACAGAATCAGCATGTTAAGGTTGTATCTTTTGAATTAAGGTGCAGTCAACCAAGCAGGCGTTTTACAGTTCTAGTCCATCCATTTCACTCAAAAGGTTTGAGTCTGTATGACATTTGTCCAAATTGCCAAGCTGTGAAATTGATTTCAGCTGAGTTCATCTAACCATTCGGCTATATTGTACCTCATTTTACCACTTTCTCTCCTATGCTTTCTCCTTCATACTAATCCCTAATGTTACACTTTCCCACATCCACTGTTTCAATTATTCCTACACTCTTCCCTCTGTTATTCTCTCATTTCTGTCGGCTCACATCAATAAATCTATTCTTTATTTCATGGCGCTAATCTCTTTCACTTTGGTAGCTTCAAAGCCACCCCAGGAGTATTGCTTCCACGAAAAATGCACCCAATACATTCTGTAAATGATTGGTAATGGAACCAAGCAGCCACAGCACAAGGCACAAGTGGGTTCTTTAGTTTGGTCATGTTCGGACAATCTCTCTAATATTGATGCTATGAAACAATGCACCCAGTCCACACCCACTAAAGTGGTTGGTGTAAGGAAGGGCATCTAGTCGTAGAAACCATTCTATGAAACTGTGATAATGGAGCAAGATACGATACTTCAAGCTGTTAAATTCTGTTGAACTTTCCAATCCATGCTAGCATGGAAAATAGCCATGAAAACGATTTTATACACA
>NC_068996.1:56935805-56940792 GCF_001194135.2 Octopus bimaculoides
TATATATATATATATATATATATATGAGTGTGTGTGTGTGTGTGCACACACATATATGTATGTGTGTATATACACACACACATACATACTCATACATGACACACATACTCACTCATATATGACATGCATATATAAATACACATATATGCACACACATCCACACATACTTTTAAATTTCTAATAGAATTATTTTGTTTTTCTTTTAGATATTTACTATATTGTGACTGATTCATTTCTAATCGGTACTACGAGAACGAGGTATTACCTCTTCACAGTAAATGGAAGTCAGAAAAGACAAGGTTAGTATCTCACTTCACTTCTATTGTTCTTCGTACCACTATTCTATTTATCTATCCTATCACACATATTATTTCTATGCCATTCACTTGTCTTCAGCAAACTGATGCATGAAAGCCTCATTATGTCATTGCCTAATGTTAGCTTAGATCTATCGATTCAACATACACAGGTCAACTATGTGCTGGATTGGATGGTTTCATTGTCATGTGATTAGCTCCAGTCATTGGTACTGAGGTGAAATTTGAACTCAGAACACAATGTTGGGACAGATATCACAAGGTATGTCATCTGATGTTTTAAAAATAGTCGCAATCCACTACAATGGGCATATACTTTATCAACTCCAGAATAATGAAAGAGATATTTGAACTCAAGGTGCTGAGATCCAGGACATACACTACATAGCAATCTATCTAGCAATCTCCTGACTTCATTTTGTTTTGTTTTGTTTTTTCCCTCCATTACTCGCTATTACTTGAATGTAAAAGGTTATTCACAGTTATACTGATGCCAAAGAATGAAAGGCTAAAGTGGCCTTGCAAATGTTCTCTGTATTCTTAATACCAAGATCCGTTAACTGGATAAGCAAATCCCTGTACTTAGCTACCAGCTTCTGGAGGAATTCTAAGAAGGTTACAGCTGCAATCATCTCATGTAATATGATAGAAGCATTGTGAAGTTGAGAGCACACTCGCATTCCAACACTTTCTTCCATAGGTAGTAAGCTCCTTGGAATGTGTCTTTGAGACTGAATGTTTAGTGAGATTATTGCAGCATAGGTGTTTTTACCAAAAAAAAAAAAAATAATAATAATTAATTCCTCTACACAGGTGAGTGTGGTTTTGTTGTAAAATATTTAACATTCTTGTCTAATGGGCCTCTGTTTCAGAGAAGGAAAATTTAAAGATTTAAATTTTCACTTTATGTTTATTACAGAAGAATGAAAGGAATTATGGTAAAACCTTGTATATATTCTGTAAGCTACTGTTTTGTTCAGAAACTATCTACAATTCCTGTGTATTCCATGGGAATGTATAAGATTCTCAATATTTATTGATTTAGATTTAGAAAATGGTTATTCCTGTGTCCATGTCTAAGAAAACTTTTCTTTATTTCATTCTTGAAGTTTGAAAATTGTTGGAAATTTCCTGGTAGTGAGGAGCAATTAGTTCCATATTTTAAGATTTTCCTTCTTTCTATCCATGATGCATTCTCAATTCCTGAGAGAGAGTCACTCAAGTGCCATTGTGGAATATCACATGTCTTAGATATTCAAACATGGGATCGGCTCAGGTTTAGATGACCACAGCTAATTTCTTACAAAGAATCAGCCCCGCTTATGGACTGGTACTCTATTGATACCCAGAAAGATGAAAAGTGACTCAGAGACAAGAGAGATGGAAGAATACTGCAAAGAATTCTACCCAAACTTTAACTAGTAACTATCAATTTGTCAAAGAATTAACTATAAATCTAAAATATAACTTCTAAAGATAAAAAGAGGTTGAAGCAGTTGCTTGTATTTGAAATATATTTACAAGACATTAACTCACCATTGTGTAAAGTTAATCTAAATAGAATCTTTAATGAGCAGCCAAAGCAACTGGAACCATTATTTTCACATTAGTGACAACCACAGTACTCAGTAGGTTCAGCCAATGAGAGTACATTTATGTGCTTATTCTGTCTGTTAGGAACAGCATCAAATCTCCCTCAAAGCCCAATGTGTCATAATCCTTTTGTTACCATATTTTTGTTGAAACAAATTGCCTTTGTTTCTGTCAATTTTGAAATTAAGAAGTTAGTAAACAACTTTGTCATTATTAATCTGGCATTTGGAACATAAATTTACTCGAAATTTTGATGGAAGGTTTTAATTGAGATGACTTTAAAACAGGAAGTTTATATCATAGTACAAGAGGTTGTCTCAAAAGGGCTGGCATCAAAAAGGTTAAAGAATGAAAAACGACATTGGATAATGTAGTTGTCAATGCCACACATCTCACACAGAAATGATGAAATGGTCACATCTGGAAGATCTCAGATAAAATGTTAGCTTTGTCAGGGTTAAGGTGCCAAACAGTAACTACCATTCAACACCTAGTACTGGTTCTTGTTTATTTATGAATTTTAAACAAAAATTTGTATCGAAATAAAAGCACATAATATATTCCTATAGTTTAAGTATGTACTCTTCTGCCTCCACCAACACCACCACCATTTCCATCACCACCATCATCATCATGACTACCACCACCACCACTACAACACAATTGTTTATGTTCATTTGTTGTCAGATTCTGTTAATATGACTGCAAGAAGGGAATTGCTTTTCGTTAGTAGAACATAGTTAAATAAATATTCACATGCGCGCACACACATACATACGCATGCATGCATAGACACACACACATGTACATGCACACATATCCACACACATGCATACAGACACTCACACAGACACACAGATATTCACACACACATTATATAAATAAAGTATTTTTGGTAAATGTGTCTAAATACATACATATTTTCAAGAACAACTTGCAATTCTTGTGTTAGCACACAGTATAAATATATTCAGTTATTAATATTCCTCGTAGTATATAAACAATATTAGACAAATTGAATATTGCATTGAGCTGGGAAAATACTTGCTATTAATTAAGCAATAGTTTAAGATCCAGACAAGAGTCTCTTAAAAGCCAAACTCATGCGTTAACCCATCACTTTCGGTTTGGTACATGCACAAACACTTTTGCATGATAATTTTCCTCAAATAGTGAAGTGACTTACAAGGAAGGCAGTGAATTGGCTGCAATGTTAGAGTGTTGGAAAGAATGCCTGGTGGTGTTTGTTCTGACTACATACACTCTGGGTTCAAATCCTGTCAAGGTCAAATTCACCTTCCATTTCTTTTGATGTCAGTAAAGAAAATGTATCAATCCACTGCTGTGATTGCTGCCAAAGGGTCAAGCAAAAGACAAACATATAGTGTAAGCATATGACTTGTAAATACATAGTGAGAGCCAGACATCTTTCATATGGTCGTTTGATGTTCTAGAAATAACAGCTAAAACTTTGTCAGATTACATTCTTCAAAAAAATAAATAAATTAATAGCATGTTGAGTAATATGGTCTTTGCTGTTTTTGCATGTAAGACAAAGGCATGATGGTCATGGATGAAATGTCTTTTGACCAAAGTTCTACTCAATCAGAGTGGACCTAGAATTAAACAACAACAAAGACAACAATAACATCTCCTCAAAATAAAATTAAAATTGGCACTGGGGGGAGGCAGTGGAGGAAGAAAATAAAATGCAAGAAGAATTAAATGTGAAAACAACAATAAAATTCTTGTTTATGTGCATATATATATATATATATACAAACACATATGTGTATATTTTATACATACACATTAGCATATATGTGTGTGTGTGTGTGTGTGTGTGTGTGTATACAGGGTGCAGACGGTGTTCATTCACATGATGACTATTTCAGGAAAAATAAAACAATATTTTTATTTTTTGAGATATATTCATGAAATTTAGTTCAGTTTGTGTTCATGACATGCTCTTTCAATCTCACTCAATGAACCCACTTTTGGCCTCGATGACAGCCACAGGCTTTCATCACTATTTCTTGTTTTAGGCCCTGAAGACCCTGGTGATCCTGGTTCTCAGCTCATCCTGGATTTGTTAGTTTCTCATTCTAGTGTGCTCCACATAAAAAAAGTAGTCAATGAGGTTGCAGTCAGTTGGAAGGTCAAATGGCAGGTGCTGTGTGATCAAAGAAATTCTCCAACAACTGTGTCTGGGTCTTCCGGCTCATGTAGTAGGGCACAGAGTCTTGTTGGCACACATATGGCCACCCAGTCAATTCAGAGCTTCACTACCTCACCCAGAACACGAATGTAGCTGTCAATGTCTGGACTGAGGCTCTCAGGGTAGAAGTGGGACGACATGACATCACTTTCATTGCTGATGACACTGAAGATCATTATTGTTGCTGGAAATTTCATCAATGTGACTCTAGGCATGTCCTTGCCTGAGACAGGGAGTCACCTGCTGTTCTGGGAATTGATCTTCCAGTCTTTGCATAAATTCTTCTCATCACAGGAGAATCACAGCATGTTTGACTCCAGTAAGTGTTGCAACATGTTGATCAGCCTCTTGCTGTATTTAAGTTGCTTTTCCTGCATCAGAAATTGTCCCTTCATTTTGTATGAAAATTAGGGAATGTCCTCATGCACCAGTAGCCTGATAAACTTTTCATCCACACCTTTCTTCCTTGCTGTGGGATCCTGGGTTCTCCTCTCTGCTGTCACCTCATAGTCAAATCTAGAGTTGCCCGGTTCCTTTCTGACCTTTTCCTTCTGCTGACGTTGTGGACATCTGAAATTTCCTAGTTTGTCCTTTTGGTGCAAATTCCAAGGAGGATTTCATGCCTCTTCCACAAATTGGTGGAGTTCAAAATTTTCCATTGTCAATTATTATGCAAAAAGAATAAAGCAAAAATGTTCATTGTTTTTAAGAAGAAAAAGACCAACAACAAAAGTAAAAAAAAAAAATAATGCATAAAATTAGCAGTTGAAAATTGCAAACAAATACCATCTACATCTTGTGCATATATATATATATATATATATATATATATATATATATACACACAAAAAGGTAGATA
>NC_068996.1:56940802-56945410 GCF_001194135.2 Octopus bimaculoides
ATATATATATATACACACAAAAAGGTAGATAGGTAGGTAAGCAGGCAGGCAGGCAGCTTCTCTGCTTTCTCAACATCTTCTCATCTCCATGAACACCACACTTCTCTTTTCCTCAGTTGTGTATATGTGTATGTTTGTATACACACACACACACACACACACACATACTCACGCACACACATATATACATATATACAGACAAAGAATATAGAACAAATGAAAATACTTTGGCAGAAGTCCTGTAAGAACTGGCCAGAAACTGACTCACTTTCAATTGATACAATGGAATAGTGTCGTACTGGTAAGCAGATCATAAATGTATGATGAAATAACTTTGACATAGAACAAAAGCTGATGTATATGTGTGCTGTGAAATATTATTAGATCTCATCTACAATCAAATTGTTTTATGTGCATGTGTGTGTGTGTGTGTGTGAGGCATATGCTATATATGTCAGGGCATGTGCTAGAAGTACATAAATTCCCAGAAAATGCCACAGACAGTTATAAAATAAAATGTCAGCGATTTAATTTATCACTTTAAGACAATACAAAAAAAATACAATGTATACTTACATGTGTGTGTGTGTGTGTGTGTGCATACAAATGTATATATGTATATATGTATGTGCATATGTGTGTGTGTATACAAATGTGTGTGTGTGTATGAAGAGTTCCTCTTACTTGTCAGGTGGATGGATGGATGGATGAATTAGCTACCAAATCTTTTTTGCAGTCATAAATCTGGGATTCACAGTTCTAATTGTTCAAACGTCAGGAAGTCTAACAGTAAGCAAAATATTTCAAAACACGCCAAATTATGATTCGTTATTAGTTACCAAATGATTCATTGGAAGATAGATTATCATTACCATCTGATCATTATTAATCATTACCAACTGATCATAATCATCTATCATTACCAGTCAATCATTACCATCTGATCATTATCATATGTACAAGCACAGGATATTTTCATCTCTTCTCTCCCATGTGCAAAAACAAAAATAAAAAAGAAAGAATAGAGACCATGTGTGAAAAATTATTATGTACAGAGGAACCGACTGTGATTTATGAACTTTTAATGTTGTTGAATGAATCTGGAGATATTTTTGTCTTGAAGCAGTTCTTTAGATTATAGAAATTTATGGTGGATGCAATAGAATTTGCCTACCAGTTGGTTGTGCGGAATCCCTTGTGAAATAATGATGGAAGTGTCTGTAACACTGTGACTTTCTCACAAATACTGGTGGCACAAAAAGCACCCAGTACACCCTGCAAAGTGGTTGGGGGTCATGTAGAAACCATTCCAAAGCAACTATACATACAAGCACAATGCAATGTTTGGACCTGTTGGGCTCCATTAAACTGTCCAACCCATACCAGCGAACGAAGTAGATGTTAAAAGAGGAGGATAAAGAGGACGAGCAGGAGGAGGAGGATTATATATTTATTTATCTCAGTGTGTCTGTCTGTCTGTCTGTTAACATTTGTGCTTCTCTGAAAATCAGTGAACTTAAAAGCAGTGATGTCATTTCCTAGATTTCAACAACTTGTCATATGGTAGTAGCTCTGTTTAGAAAATGTGTATAATATGAGGTCCCTAACTTGAAAAACAGGTAAGAATTAATTAAAGGGTATCCAGTTGTAAAACAATATTTCAATGACATATTCATCTAACCCAGGCATTCTCAATCATTTTTTAAACTATGAACCCCTTTGATTACTATTTTATTCTGGTGGACCCCACCAGAGCCATTCAATGTTTAAAGATTAGTTTTATAGAAACTTCTTTCAAAATTCCTATTTTGTTTTTCACACATTTAACTTGTGTAGGTTGATCTATGGAAAATGTTAGAGAAAGAAATCTGTTTCTTGCAATAAATACCAATAAATACATTGAAAGCCATTTTTTTCAGAGGCATTTAAAATATTGTGGATCACCAGTTTACTGTTTTATTATGTGAACTCCCCAGCCAAAAAAATCTTATAGGGACCCCCAGGGGCCATATGAACCCCCAGAACCACTGACTCATGTTAGCATGAAGAAACAGATGCAAAAGCAATCAAATAAATGAATGATGTGTATATAATCTATGTGTTCATTTAATTGTTGGTGCATAGATTTAAAGAAAAGATTATATGGCAGTCTTAAATTGAGGCATGTTTAATATTTTTCACCATCTTGATCAGAGCTTCATGTTCAAAATG
The DNA here is from genome assembly GCF_001194135.2 of Octopus bimaculoides. NCBI lineage: Eukaryota > Metazoa > Mollusca > Cephalopoda > Octopoda > Octopodidae > Octopus > Octopus bimaculoides. Next base: position 56,943,014 of record NC_068996.1, read on the forward strand.
TAATGATCTTTACATTTCACCCTAGAAAAATGGTTTTGCTCTTAAAAATAGATGGTGACATACAGATTATACAGTGATTGAAGTCACAAAAGACATCAGTCACTCCAGTGATACCACATAACGTCTCTGTCCAGTTATTACACTCCCTCCTATGTTTATAACACCACACCACTAACAAAATATACATAATACAATCTCTTGTATCACAAGAGGTGTTCTATATTTGTTATACAACACTAAAAACAATCCTGGTTCATACACTTGATAGTGTCTCTGCACATTCTCTGCATACATTCATGGCTTTACAACATCATACAGCTAACTCACACAACTTACAGTGTAGCAATAATCTGTCTCTCACCACACACACACACACACACACACACACACACACACACACAGACGCATCACCAACACATATACCAAATGGTGACCACTGCTCTTCTCTTTCCACTGACATATTCTCCAATCACTACATTTCCTCCACTGCCATACAGCATTCACTATTGACACACGTACACAATGTACACTTTCTCCAGCCATAACAGCTCTTTTCTCTCTCTCTCACTCTCTCTCTTCTCTTGTTACACTGCATAACACAGCTGATGTACTTTCTCTGGTCAGTAGGAACACTACCTCCTCCACCATACTGCAGCAACATCACAGCATCACCAATACATACAGACAATACATTCCCTACAGGTGTTTTAGGTTTACAGTTGCAGCAAAAATATCTCTTCCTTAAGATCCCTTCCATCCAATTCTTCACATTCCTCACACACTCCAATAACCAGGTGTACAGGAAGAACTTCTATGTAAGGCAATATATAAATACATTCCTGTGAATCATCCTGCCCAAACTCACATTCTTTAATCCTTGCTATCCAGTTAGCTTCTAGTGTTTACTCACTCAACATCCATATCTGGTTGTGCTTATCCACACATACATACATTCTCTCTCTCTCTCTCTCTCTCTATATATATATATATATATATATATATATATATATATATATATATATACACACACACACATACATACACATACATAAATATATATATGCATTATATATATGTAGATAGATAGATAGATATCTATACAAGCTACTTTAATGCTATCAAGAATTACATACTCTGCGTGTGTGTGTGTGTGTGTTCGCATGTGCCTCTGCATATTTAGTATGTAAAGTGTCTATAAACAAACAACATCCACAGGTTACATACAACTACGTCCCATCTTAAGCTCTGTGTATCAAAGCCAACATCTACATTAAGTGTTGATCTCAGTACTAGGCCTAGTTTGATGATGATGATGATGATGATGATGATGATGACAATGATAACAACAACAGTAATAATAATAATAATAATAATAATAATAATAATAATAATAATAAAAGCAGTAACAAACCACAATAATAATTATGATAATAATGATAAAAATATCAACAGCAACAATAGGAACAATAATAACACCATCAGCAACAATCACAATAACAATAACAATAATAACAATTTTCATAAAATATCTCACCTTTGACCTTTCCCTGCTGCTCACCATTCAAAATAGCATTAGCAGTGAAAAGTTATTATCAGTATTAATCTAAATCTGCACAGATTCTTTTAGCCACTAAACCAGATTAACATAATCTGCTCTTATAGACTAAAGAGTTCATCAACTTTTCAACCTATGTAATGTTTCTTGGAATTAATTTCCTAGATGCCACGTTAGTTTAGCACGAGCTGCTAAAATGACTGCAATGTTTTAATTGGAATTCTTACAGTCTGGTTAGAATCTTAAATTATATTTGTATATTGTTACTATAAATAAATGTGTACCTGCTTCTGTATGTGTGTGTGTGTGTGTGTGCGTGCACATATTTGTATATAGGTATGTGTGTGTGCTTGTGTTATATGCATATATTTGTGTTTTATATATATATATCTCATCATCATCATCATCATTTAACAGCCACCTTCCATCACGGCATATATTGGACAGTTTGACAAGAGCTGGCCAGGTAGAAGGCTACACCAGGTTAATATATATGTGTGTGAGATGTTTTTAAAATCTTATTTTGAGTTTATTCCAGTCTGTTTTCTTTATGGTTTATTTTTCATATTATGAAGCTTCAACTCTCCTGCAAGTCTTATGGTAACTGTTCTGACTCTTCACATTAAGAATTCATATTCTAAAATTTTGAATTCAGACTTCAACTTTGCCTTTCATTCTTTCAAGCTTGATAAAATAAAATAGCAGCCAGGCCCAAGGATCAATAGAATCTAACATACTGCTTCTGGTGGTATTTCTTCTGCAATTCACTATAGACCTGCTTGACTTGATTAGACCTGCCAAGAGCAAAATTCCCTCCTGGTGTAGCTCTTTGGGTACTAAAA
>NC_068996.1:56945420-56952103 GCF_001194135.2 Octopus bimaculoides
CCCACTCTTACAATCAAAATAAGAATTTTTCAATAATGCTTCTTTTCTGCTGGTATTTTGTAATATTGTCACACTCCAATGCATGAATGTCCCAACTCTATGCTTGACAGTGAAAAAACTGTATTTACTTGGTTCTTCCCAAACTTCATATTTCTTTAGTTACTCAGAGTATTCCACCTCATTACACACTTTTATTGATTTCTGATGTGAAGGCTATTATCCTTTGCCACAATCCAGAATTCTTTAGCCTTGTCTTTGAGGTCTACATTTCCTGGCCAGTGTTATGATTTTTCTCAATCTATTCTAACTCTATTCACACTTTTCAGGCTCTGACTATGTAAAAGGCTTTCTTACTATTGCTTTGAATAAGCCATTCTCTCTTTTCCATGTTTATCTCCACCAAGGAAGGAGGTTATGTTTTCATCGGTGTTGGCTTGTCCGTCTGTCTGTGTGCAAAATAACTCAAAAGGTTGTGAATAGTATTTTATGAAACTTGCAGGAAAATTTGGTAATGACACAAGGAACAGATGATGAAATTTTGGTAATGATTTGGGAATTTTTATGGATTCTTGAAGGATTTTTCATTTGTTATATTTACTTTACATGAAGTATTACAATGTTACATTCTTTGATTATCTCCCTTGAAAACACGTTCATCGTTTCCATGTAACCTATGGTGGCATTGCTGTTTCCAAAGTTTATTTTCGTTTCTCTATTAGTAATTTTACCCGCATATTTATCTTAAAATGAGCTTAAAATTGGTGGAGGTCTGTGTTCTCTGAGTGCTTTTCTAGTTTTAGCTAAGTTTCTAGTTTTCACAATATCTGTTGGAGGTCTTCCTCTCTTTACTGTCTGCCATTTCAACCTGTATTTGTTGGTTTCCTTCAAAACAGAAAATCATTTTTTAATGTTTTGATGATATTTGTGTTAGTTTTTGATAATTCTTTATTAGCTATTTTGACATTCTTTCAAAATCATCATTTAATGTCCATCTTCCTTGCTAGCATGGGTTGGATGGTTTGACTGGAACTGGTAAGCCAGAGGAATGCACCAAGCTCATTATCTATTTTGACGAGCATTTTACAGCTGGATGCCCTTCCTAATGCTTACCAGCTTACAGAATGGACTGGATATTTTTTATGTAGCACCAGTACCAGCAAGGTCTCAAAGTAAGTTACATGACAAAAATCCCTCAGGAGGAGTGGAGTTATTGAAGGAGGTGGTTTTGTGCCAGGTGATGAGAGGTGAGAGTATAAACAGGGGGACAGAATAGACACCCTCTGCTGTAGAATAGATTCATGGTTACCCCAGCTGGAGAGAAAGAGAGAGAGAGGGTGAAAGAGGCGATAGTGATGTACTAAGGTATACTCTCTAGATACAAGGATGTGAATATAAATGGAATGGTAGAGGATTGCCCAGGGGTGCATGAAAAAGGAGTTAACAAAATTGCAAAAAGTGGGAAGAGTTTCTTATGCATCCATTTAGCCTTTGCTTTGTTCATTTAGTATCCAGTTGAAAGTATTCCAACTATAATTTACTGCTGGACTAGTATAACTATTGATGTCTGTTATTTTATCTCTCTTTTACATTTTAGCTGGTTTAAGTATTAATTTAATACATATAATATTTCTTTCCCTTATTGATCCAATTCATTGATTCCTAAGTATTTGTGAGTATGTGTTTGATCTAATTCTTTTGTTTCTGATTATTCATCTCGCATCATATTAATGTTCCTAATTAATTTTCCTTTCTTCAGACTGACCTTGGTACTTTTTTTTCTAATGTGAATTGGATATAAATTTCTCCAAGTAACACACACATTTTTTGTAGCAGTTTTTCTAGTTGCTTTTTATCTAAAACATATAACTTGGAGTTGTCCATACACAAATGTTTGATTGTCCCTTTATAGCATATAATGGTTTAATTATGGGATTTAAAGATGATAGCACCAAGTACATAAAGAATAGAGAGATGTAGACCCTTGAAATATTCCTCTTCCAATAGAGATGCAGTTGATTTTTACAGTTACCCCATTTTGTCAATTTCTGCAGAATTGTCTGTCACTTTTTTATGCGTTTAATATACCTGATTATTACCTCCTTACCCTTAGTTAACATTTCCAGCAGCCTCATTTAGGGTCCATTGTCAAAGGCAATCTGGCTTGATCAATCTATGACAGTCAAAGAAAAAAGTAATGTAGTCTAGCTAAATCCAAAGACACAGTCTTCAGTGAAGTGACAGTATTAATGGTAATAATAAATGTAAAGCTAAGGTTAAATGAAAAGCCTAGAGGGAAATTAATAAATTATGTCATAAGTGAAATCTCAAGACACCATCTTCTATAGTGTGACAGTGCAACTAATTAATTAATAATAATAATAATAATAATAATAATAATAATAATAACAGCAATAGGAACAATAACAATAACATTAAACTTAACTTCAGTCAAATGGAGACCTTTAGATTACTTTTAATCCTAAATCCCATTTGTACACATAATTGCCAGCTTCTATGTTATGCATTAGATAAATTTAGCTCCGATAATATACTTTATTTCTTGCAAACCTTTATACTTTTAAGTAACTCTTACCATATTTATAGGGAAGATTTTGGATACTTTTCTTGCTATTTCCATTATTCTAAGGAACTATGCTATGCTACAGTTATCAAAGGATAACATTGGATCAATGAAGTGTGTTGCTTTTAGGATTTTTTTTTCTATTCCTTCTCCACTTCTTCCTCCTCCTCTTCCTACTCCTTTTTCTCCTCCTCCTCTTCCTCCTCAATGCAATTTCAGTTGTCTGTTGTACAAAAATGCCTATCACAAACATTTTCAGGGGTTTGGAGTTTTTTTTTTTTTTTTTTGAGGTCTTTTTATTATTCTTCTATTTGTGTTTTCTTTGAAGCCTGAATGATTCATCTAAAATTATTCTGAGATATTCTGCAAAGGATTATGGATATATTTTTTTACAAACTGTTTTACAGTAATGTTTATGTTTCATTCTTTCTTTTTTCTTTTTCTTTTTGTGAGAGTCCAAAGAAAATGCACTCTATTTTGTGGAAGCAATGCTGACTTTTTTGTACTATTAATGAATCATGTGAAAAACCGATAGATACTAAAAAAAAAAAGATTAAAGAAAACAAAACAAATGTTGACTCTGTAAACAAAATGTTACATTTTTACCAATTTCCAGAAGAAATAAAACTTTTTATAAAATTGAAACCAAACTACATGTACAATGTTACCTTTCTGAAATAAACGATTCACATTATTTCTTGTTTTGCAGTATCATGAACAGGATAATTTCAATGGCTGTGGGTATGACACGGAGAATATCTACCAGGAGATTGCTGAAGATCGGTTAGCACCACTACTGAGCCAAGATGTGTACGCTATGGATGAAAGAATCTACCACGAGCCACATCATTCCGGTGTCTTGGCCCATCCCCAGCAAGGGGAGAATTTATATTCTGTATGTAATGTAGGCAGTGCAAACATACCTACACAGACCCATGGTAACAACATACACTGCCAGGAGTACTCACTCTCAGGAGGCTATTACCATTCCAAAATGGTTACAGTTACACCATCTGAGCCACGATCTAAAAAACATTTTGAATCTGCTAAATGTCCCACAGCTGCTGCACCTGATAACAGTACTGTACGCTGCGAAAATTGCACCTACACTTTGCTGGATTTTAAACGTCAGCTGATGCAGTTGATGGGCTCAGATGCTAGAATTGCAAAGGTAAGTGCCTCTTATTTTACTATAGAATATTGTCTGTTTATGAGTTAATTTTAACAAATGCGTATTGAGAGAGAGGGAGAGAATATGGTTGACCAAATCAACTAAAGAATAGACAATCCTTTTTACTGTAGGCACAAGTCCTAAAATTTTGGGGGCAGAGGACAAGTTGATGACATCGACACCAGTGCTCAACTGGTACTTATTTTGTTGACCCCGAAAGAATAACAAACAAAGTCAGTCTCGGCAGGCTTTAAACTCAGAACATAAAAGTAGACAAAATGCCGCTAAGAATTATGCCCAGCGTGCTAACAATTCTGCCAGCTCACTGTTTTAGTATGGTTGAGTTAATATTAGCAGCTTTGTATTATAATGTATTGAAAATATGGTTAAGCAAATCAACACAGAGCTTACAAGCATAATTCTTGCAATGTTTTGGCCATGTGTAACTGAAGAACAAATATTGCTCTTCTATGAAAGATATTAAATAAAAGGTGAGTGAATAATAAAGACATTATTAATTCTTTTTATCAAATTTTTTTTAATGAAATATGACAAATATTCATCCTTCATTATATTAATCATTAATGATATATAATCTTTATGATGTAATTAATACTACCTAAGATAGCATTAATTGTGTATATATTTAAGGATCTGATTCATTTGAATCCTGAACACACACACACACACACACACACACACACACACAGCACAAAGCAACATCTCTACAATATTACTTAACCCTCCCAGTTGAGGGGTTCTGTCTTGTAAGGTATTTGGTGATCCTGTCATTACTGGTGCCACATAAAAAGCACCCAGTACATTCTATAAAGTGATTGACATTAGGAAGGGTATCTAGCTATGCAAGAGTCAGCTGAAAAGTTCAGAGGCTGACTGCGACCAAATGAGATTTATTTTCTAACATAGTCCCCTTTGCAGTCCATGCATTTCCTCCATCAGTGTTGCAGCGCTTGGATCCCATTGGTGAAGAGGCTTTTATCTTGTTGTTCAAGAAAGCATCAACAGTAGATATGACATAATCATCACTGTGATACTGGTTCTCAGCCAAGGGTTTCTTTGTGGTGAGGAACAGATGATAGTCAGATGGGGACAAATCAAGAGAATAGGGACAGTGATCAACCTGTTCAATGCCACAGTAGCCATTGAAACAAAGGACTTGTCTGCTGAAGTATCCTCCTGATGAAACAAAACCTCTAAAGTCAGTTTTTTTCTGGGCATTTGGCCTTGATAAGCTTTTGTAATGCCTCAGCAATTTAGCATAGTACTCTCTATTGATGGTGTGACCCTTTAGAAGATAGCCAATAATAAACACAATGCCTTTTGTATCCCAAAAAAACTTTGGCCGTCACCTTCCCTGCAGATGAAATGACCTTGGTCTTCTTTGGAGCAGGTGTGGAGGGGGTGTTTCCACTGCATGAATTTTCTCTTTGTTTCTGGCTCAAAGTAATGAAGCCAACATTCATCCTGGCTTAGGAAACGTTCAAGGAAACCAGCAGGATCTATCTCAAACAATGTCAGATTTTTTCGTGATGAGATCACTCTGATGCAATTTTGATTATGTGTCAGAAGGCGTGGCACCCACCAAACAGAAAACTTTGTCATGTTAAGATCATTGTGCAGAATAGTTTCAACTCTCTCATGGGATATACTAATACCATTGGCTATTTGATTTCTAGTCAATCACCTGTCATCGGTCACCTTGTAGTGAACACGATCACTGTTTTCCTCAGTGGTGCCAGTTGCAGGACGTCCAGTCAGTGGGTCATCTTCATGACATCTCCCTTCTTCTCTTAAATTTAGCTGCCCACTTTGCACTGTTGATAAAGCATAGAGTGTCGTCTCCAATGTAACAACCAAGCCAGCATGAATGCCTTTGGGGACTAAACCCTTTTTTTGGAAGGTACAATGTTAAATTTTGCCCATTTTCAAGAGAAGTCACTGCTAGTTACTTTTGAAGCATTCTTTGAACAGTCAGATGTCAGTTTACATGCAAAGAAACAATGCAGATAGTAATAAGAAGAGTTGAAATGAGTACATGCAATATTTCACAGACCTAGCATCACTCCTTCATAGTCAGCTTATGAACTTTACAGCCCATCCTCATATATAAATCAGCTAATATGTAATTTGAGGAATGTTTGGTTGCTGTTTCTAGCAGCTCAAGGCTCTTTTGTTGGCTCATATTGAACCATTCACTTGCCTTGGTTGTTTTTGAATATCAATATTTCAATTTGTTGGAGTAGGTAGGTGTTTAGCATGTGTCTATGTGCTGTATTATATATATGTATGTATATATATATATAAATGTGCATGCATGTGTGTATATGTATATGTATTGTCTGTTATAGAAATGGTAAGCATTGATTTGTATGGCTCGTAATTTGTAATGAACTCTTGGCTATTGCCAATAATCTTGTTATGGTCATCTCAGTTACTTTGTTTCAATGTGTTTCTTAATTTAGTGAAATACAATACTGCATTCGTATGTATCTCATTTAGATATTAGTTCAGAGCTTATAAATAAGACCCAAGTGTTATGGAACAAATATCGGACATGCTGTTAAATGCAAGCTGAAACAATAAAGATATACAGTTAAATATTGATTTGTAGTGCCAACTACATTTTCTGATGTCATTCAAGGAATTTTCACTGCTAAAGCAATTACAGTAGAAATGAAGCCTATATATTATAAGTCTAAGAAAAATGCAGTTGAGTCCTCTGAGTAATTAAATTTAATTACACTACTCCTCATCAAAATTTCTCTCGTGTGGAATTAAATGTTCTTTGGTAATTCCCTGATATGCTGAATTCCCCCAAAAAGTCATTCAGTTTGTATCTATCGCATTTAGATATTGATATTAAGTTATAGCAGGCAATATTCTATATATATATATATATATATATATATA
>NC_068996.1:56952113-56956913 GCF_001194135.2 Octopus bimaculoides
GAGAAAGAGAGAGAGAGAGAGAGAGAGAGAGACAGGCAGACAAAGATATCATTAATAGTTCAAATTTGTATATATCATTTCTAGATTGTAAAATTGTCATAGCAAATTAAATATATACAATATATTATTTATATAAAAGAATATACATTTTTTGTAAGTTATTTTACATGATATTTCTTGTATATCTTGTTTAGAATCAAGTTAGAATTAAAAGAGGGAAAAAAAAACAAGCTACAGCAAATCAGAAATATTTTCTTGGCACCATTATAAAGAAAATTCCGGAATCCTTTAGGAAAGAGAAAGCACTTATTTACCAAAAAAAAAAAATCAGAATCCCAATTGAAGAAATTGGAATCCCATTCCAAAGTAGATATTTGAAAATTGTTTATCGATTCTTTACAAAGCAGAGTTACATTATATTTAAGAAGTATTATTTTACTTGGTACATTATCTGTAGAACATAGAACATTCTCTGAATATTTGACTGAATCAAATGAAATCATATAACTTCTGCAAAATATGAGAAATTATGAATTCAATTTATTGTGATTTGTTTGTTTTTATGTCCTTTATTTTCATGCTAGCATGGGTTAGATGAATATATTATTATGGCATTGTTTTTATAGCTTGATGCCCTTTAAATTGCTATCCATCCTTTTCTCATTTTTCAAGTAAGGAATCTTTTATTTTACTCATCTTTGAAAGCTCAGCATCAGTGGATGATTTGTTGACAGGGGAAATGACAATATCATTGTTTGTATGTTAGTGTGTTTTTAAAGTAGCACAAAAATAAACAAGCACACACACACACACACACACACACACACACACACATGTGCATGCACTTGTGTATATACAGGTGTTGTATAGTAGGACAGAACCTGAAACCACATGGTCAAAAGCAAACCTCTTAACCTCATAGCCATGCTTTCACCTATATTTACTAATTTAATAATAATCATACTATCAAGTTGGCTTTTCTTTTTTTATCTTTTACTTTTAGTTGAAGAAATCAACCCCAAAACTTATTCTTTGCAAGCTTTGTACTTATACTGTCATTCTCTTCTGCCAAACCATGAAGCTATGGGGACATAAACTCACCAGCATCAGTTGTCAAATGATGGGGGGGGGGGGACAAACACAAATACACACACAAACAAACATGCACACACATATATATTAGCTGAATTACCTGGAAAAGCAGGGGTTATTTCCAGTTCCCTTTCCCCATACACTGTTTCATGTCCTATCCTGTTCCCTGTTCAGTTCCTGTTTAGTTCTGCTCCCATTCCTATCCCCAATCCTATGTTAGTACATAAATTTAGAATCAGTTAGGTGTATATTATTTACATTATTTACATTTGGCAGATATTTGTCCTCATCTTGCTTGTTGTTAACACAACGCTTCAGCTTCATCAGGTGTGTTGGGGAAATTTCAAACCTGGGTTCTCATTCCTAAGATATTTCTCGATGTTGTTGTTGTTGTTGTTGTTGTTGTTCAGGTCACTGCCTGGAATCGAACTCGGAATCTTGGGGTTAGTAGCCTGTGCTCTTAACCACTACACCCGTGGGCAATTATTGAACGAATTTTAGGTCTGATAAATCTAATATTTTTCTATCCTTCCTTAATACTGGTTCCCATATGCTGTTCATATTTGCACTTGGTCTGCTTAGGAGGTTGTTGTGTCCTAGCATATGTGCTGCTTCTTTTAGTTTTCGTATTTTCCAGTGGTGTTCTCTGTCTATTATTCAAATCCATCCCACAGAGGGAGGTGGTCTCCATTTTTCCATACATGGTCAGCTATACCCGATTTATCAATATCTCCTTGTGTCAAAGCTTATAATGTTCCTCTACCCTTATTTTGAGGGGGCGGCATATATGCTAGGACACAACAACCTCCTAAGCTGATCGAGTGCAGATATGAATAGCATATGGGAACCGGTATTGAGGAAGGATAGGAGAATATTAGATTTATAAGCCCTAAAATTCACTTCATAATTGCCCAAGGGCATATGGCATAGAGGTTAAGAGCGTGAGCTACTAACCCCAAGATTCCAAGTTCGATTCCAGGCAGTGACCTGAATAATAATAATTATTATAATAATAATAGTAATAATAATAATAATAATAACATCAAAAAATACCTTAGGAATGAGAACCCAGGTTCTAAATTTCCCCAAGACACCTGAAGAAGGTTGGAGGGTATATCAGCCGAAACATTGTGTTAACAAACAAGATGAGGACAAATATCTGTCAAAATGTAAATAATGTACATAATTCCTCATCTCTTAAATATAGAACTGCAGTTAGGTGTAATTAAGCCATTAAATAATTTATTAACCTTTATGATAATAGTTTATTGCTAAAAATAGGTATTACAAACTATTAATATGATTAGTGGGTGAATAAGGAATGTCCCTATACTATTTTAACAAACGAATATGCATCTGAGTTAAATGAATGAGTTGACTGGAAATACCAGGAACGCGTGGGTTATTCCCAGTTTCCGTTTACCATTACACTGTGCCATGTCCTACCCCATTTCCTGTTCAGTTCCCATCTGAATGCCGAATCCGTTGTTTATGGTAATAGTTTATTGCTAAAAATAGGTATTACAAACTATTACTTCAATTAGTGGGGCAATAAGGAATGTCCCTATATTATTTTAACAAAAGAATATGCATCTGAGTTAAATAGATAGATTTACAAATGCATTGGCAAATATTCCGCGTATTGTAGGCGTTGTCACTTGTCATAGCTTATCATAGCTGATTTGTAAACATGTGCTACAGCCCCACTCCTTAGGGGACCCATTATAGATTTTTATTGAAATTCAATTCAGCTATAATTCAGCTGGATGTTAGGAACAAATAAATCACAAAATCAGATTTAATGTGGAAAATTATTTCAATATAACAAATTAGAAAATTTTAGCATTATTTTAAAATTTCACAATATGTGACAGCAACAGGGAAGACCCTACAAAAGTAGACAGACAAACAGTTATAGGACGTCACACACACACACACAAATTTACAAATGTACACACAGGTAATCATGAGTTTAAAAGGGTGTATAGTAGACATATGTATATGTGTGTATGTATGTGTATATATATATATATATGTATGTATGTGTGTGTCTGTGTGTGAGTGTTTCTCTGTGACAGCAGAAAAGCCACTTACCCCCTCTTTCCATAAAGTTATGTATTCCTCACACCCACTTTTCTGTGTGTGTGTGTATTTACAAAAGTATGTATGCAGTGTCACATATATATGACAGCTGTATTAACATTAACACCCCATTGCCACCACAGTTCTTGCCTTCACTTATATAAGTTAACTTCTCTCTGCTGCTACTTTTCCCTCCAACTAATACTTTTTGCAACTTTCTCATTTTGTCATATAATTCGTCCAACGCCACTGGGTGAAGGTGCATGATAGATTTTGATTGAAATCCAATAGCCTATCATTGAACTGGATATTAATGTAACATGTATGCAAAGTTTCGTGAATATTGGCTCACTGGTTTAGGCACTAAGATGGTAGCAGACAGAAATTGCCATTTATGTATTAGATATGCAGTTGCGGGCACAGTTCCACTAATCCACTAACAGCTAATTAGCATAGCTAACTTTTCATTTAGCAGATTAGCATTTTCACTAACTTTGGAGACCGTTAGCAGACCAATTAGCTTCTACTAAATTTAGTTCTGCTAACTTTAAGTCTGCTAACAAAATTCCTATTTTTGTTCCTGTCTGTTGTGGGTGCGTTTCGAAGAGTCTGTCAGTCATGCATTTGGCTGACTATGTGTACATGTGACAAGACATGATTGGTTGATGCAGCAGCAGCTAGCTGAGCAGCATCAGGTAATTCTGCAGTTTTGAGTTGTGTTTACTTACAATGTTGTCACATTACAGAAAGTCTTACAGAATCAGCAACAGCAGTGTACATTATTGACTGATCAAGATATCACTTATTGTATTGGAAGTGAAGACGTTTTTGTTTGGCTTGAGGATGAAGGGCCTGTTGAAGAGTCTGCAACGGCTATGTATGAGGTAGAGGTCACTCAGGTTTAGAGCCAGGGGTCTCAGAATCTGTGACCCCTACCTGAATGACTATTTTGTCCTTATGTCAAGGGATAAGAGGAACGCCAAAATCCTATACTTCTGGTGCATCATGTGCCAGCCCAAGGAGTCCATCATCAGGGGACAAGTGGTGAGCTTCTACAACTTGAGGTCACATGTCAGGAGGAAACATTCAGCACACACTATTCAGTTTGAGGAGAGGATCAAGGCCAGTTTTTCCCACAGGAAACACAGGTAATATTTCTGGTAGCAGTGCCAGTAGCCATGTGCAAAGAAAGCACATCAGCCCAGCATTGGCGAGGCATTTGCCCAAACTGCTGGCACTGGTGTCTGTCAGTCTATGGTGGACAGAAGAATTGTAGACCTGTTTGTCGACAACATGCTACCACTGCATGTAGTGGAGTCCTCCACCTTGGTTGGCCTGATCAAGATGCTAACCCCAGCAAGACATCAATGTCCCACCACACCCTGGTCAAGATGGTCTTGGCCAGCCATAAACAGCTGGAAGAGTATCTTATGCAGTTTTTATAAATTAAAATTATACAAGTTTATTAAATTATTATTATGGCATACTTCATATTTTCTTAATTTAATTTAATTATTTATTAAATAATTATTTTCTTAATTAATGTAATAAAATGTATAATAGCTAATTGAAATAAATGATATAATACATGATATATGGTATATATATATATATATATATATATAT
>NC_068996.1:56957039-56958229 GCF_001194135.2 Octopus bimaculoides
TATATATTCCACTCATGAGTAAGTCTGCACAGCCAAAGCAACAGTCTTTAATGAATTAACAAATAAATGAACCTTAAGTTTTGAACTTATCAAATTCCAACCATCATTCCATCCCCCATCTCAGTTATTCATTCCCCCTCCAATGCATCACTTATCAAGGCAGTGTCACTATTTTCAAAAGTTTAATAACAAGGTTTTAAATTATAAGCAATATTTCCATAAATTTAGAATAGCCTAGTAACAGATGTTAAACTACAAACTGTGTGATTTCTATAAATAGTTATAAGATACTGTGATCAAATATCCTGCCTTCTTCCTACCCATGAAAAATTGTACAAATCACATCATCACAAAAACCATTGCAGCTTGCATGGAGATGCAGATGAGAGGCGAGTTTTTTTAGTAGGCCTTGATCATACTCTGCATCAGTTTATATAATTTCAAGTTTTTAACTTTACAACTTATGTCTCTTTACAATTTTAATTTTTTTTAAATTATAGATTGCTCAAGGATGTCCCTTGGGTAGTAACTGCTGTGGACTATTGGTCAGCCCACAACAGGTCCTACCTGGTGATGACGGCACACCGGCTGGTCCCCAAGACCCGCATGAGACAATACACCGTCCTGGCCTGCTCTCAGCTCGGAGGGCACCACACCTTTGATGTTCTCACCCAGGCCATGGTGGACACCCATTATGAGCTCCATCAGCAAGACAAGGTAACTAGGACCACTTCGGACAATGGCAAAAATATTGTCAAGGCATTTATGCAGTTTGGTACAGAAGTTAAACTCTTGTCAGACATTCCCGAGGCTGCTGCTGATCTGGATGTTGAAGGTGTTGTGGATGTAGACCTAGACATGGATCCTGAGGCTGGGGACGTGGACGAAGTTGAGTACATCTCTGTTGATACCATCCTTGACAAGTCCAGAAGCCTGGGCCTCAACCTGCCAGTGCACATGGTAGCCAGCATGAATGCCAACACGGCTCTTGACAGCACTTTGTTCAAGTCAGCCTACAGAAAGGCCATGTCCAAGGTACAACAGCTGTGGAATCTGCAGAGCTGCAGCACAGTGGCAGCAGACAGCATTCTGGATGCACTGAAGAGGAAGTACCCAACAGTACCAGATGGAACTTTGCCTATGACTCTGTTGTTGTCCAGAACAACCTACTGGAGAAGAAGAGGGGAGCT
>NC_068996.1:56958540-56965035 GCF_001194135.2 Octopus bimaculoides
AAGTCAGCCTACAGAAAGGCCATGTCCAAGGTACAACAGCTGTGGAATCTGCTGGAGGCCGTCTCAAAGGAGATCCTGACTGAAGTCACCTTTTTGGGTGAGCAGGTCTTGACGGACCTGTTCACCAAGTATAACATTACCATCCCATCCAGTGCTGCAGTTGAGTGCCTATTCTCTATAGGCAAAGATATTTTGAGGGCCAAGAGAGCCAACCTGTCAGATGGTAACTTTAAGAGGCTGATGTTTATGAAGGGCAACCAGCATCACGTTGGGGTGATGAAGAAGGCCCAGCCAGAGTAATACACCTTGAACATCATCTGATTTCAGCATGATACCTATGCTATACTATACCTTTTCGATTCATTTAATACTTTTTTCTACAGTAATTAATGTGTATGTTGACTGAAAAACTAATGTTTAATTTCATTTTTTCCTTTAATTATTTGCATACAACTTGATCATCATCTTATCTTGGCATGCTTCACCTTTTTGGAAAACTTTCTGTGTAAGCCATATGAAAATTTCAGCTCTCTAGGTCTGTTACGGAGGGGTTAAAGGGTTTTAGAGAAAAAAAAAATCAAATCAAAGCTAAATTCATAAAAGTTATTGGTTATCAGTTAGGTTATCATTAGCTTCCACTAATTTTTTCACCTGTTTAATGGTTTAGCATTTGCAAAGTTACCTTGTTTTAGTTAGTAGATTAGCAGTTAGTGAAGCTAACATTTTGGTTAGCAGTACCCACCACTGTGTATATGTATATATACAATGGGCTTCTTTCAACTTCTGTCTACCAAATCCACTCACAAGGCTTTGGTCAGCCTGAGGCTATAGTGGAAGACACTTGCCCAAGGTGCCACACAGTGGGACTGAACCCAGAACCATGGGGTTGGAAAGAAAGCTTCTTACCACACAACCACACCTGTGCCTTTGTTGGTTATACAAGTTTCTACAGACAATATTCATGCTTTAATGGACCAATAACAAAAAGTGTTAATCCATACTGATGGATCAGCAATATTGTTAGAGCATTGCAAGAGATGTCATCTGGTATCAGTCCCAGCTTGTGCTTTCTAAGTTCAAATCCTACCCAGTTCCAAAAGAAATCATTGGTGCTTCTGTCATATAGATTCATCAGTTTCCTTCACTTCATTATAGTATTCTCAAGTAGCACAAACTATAGGTATCATTTGATTTAGAAAATCTTGACCAACTACAAATGGGCTTTTATTAACATTTTATCCTTTTGATACCAAACCACCCAAGAACGTATCCAATTCTATGATACCAATCTCCTAATTTAGAGAAATCTTAATCAAAACCTTCCATTTATGTTCCAAAATACCAGCTTAAGAATGACAAAGTTCTGTTACTAAATTCTTCCTTATTTTCAAAATTATATGAAACAGAGGCAGTGTGTTTCAACAGAATTATGGTAACAAAAGTGTAAGCGTGATATAGAGAACTTTATGATAGACCTGAATTAAATTCTTCAATCACCATTTCTCAAAAACAAGTTAAAGTACATAAAATGTTATAGAACATGTTAATAAGAATAGAAGTGTATTCAAATCATAATTGTTTTTATCATAAGTTTTCACTTTATAACTAGCAAAATTAAAAACTAACTTTCACTGCTCATACTGCTACCGTTGTTGTTGTTGTTGCTGCTGCTGCTGCTGTTGTTGTTGCTGCTGCTGCTGCTGTTGTTGTTGTTGTTGTTGTTGTTGTTGTTGTTGTTGTTGTTGTATTGTAAATTAGAGAGCTGATGACAATTTAAAGAAACAGTATATCTGAAGTTGAGTTAGAAACCTGGCAAATATTCAAATATGTTGTTTGAAGCATCCTTGGGAATGTACAAGCTGTAGACTAACAGCAGTGAATGTAAATCATGATTGATGCCTTTCATGGTGTAGATTGAGTGTATATAAATGCACTTTCTATATTCTCAATTATATTATCTGGAAAACTTAGCAAATACTTTCAGTTAGATGGGAAATGGAAACCTGCGGCCTTCCTGAAGACCTAAATAGGGCCTTCTGAAAATGTGCATCGTTTGAAGGGAAAACAATTGCACTTGAATATATTTCTCATTTATTTAATTTTACTTAAAAGCCCATCTTTTCAACTAACTGCAAACTTTAGAATTGTATATTTATACTTCATCAGCATTTCTAATTACTTGTTTGAACTAATTACAAGTGTACTTCAAGTCTTAGACATTGAAAGAAATTTTTGAAAATCATCATCCTCGTGCTTGTCCTCATCGTCAGCCCTAGGCTGGCCAAAGCCTTGTAAGTGAATTTGGTTGACAGAAACTGGCTGAAATTTGTCACACGTGTGTGTGTGTGCATGCATGTGTGTGTGTGTCTGTCTGTCTGTCTGTCTGAATGTGTGTGTGTATAAATATATATATATATATATATATACAGGGTTGGCCAGAAGCCAACTGATAGTTAATCAAAATTCCATAACTACTATCTGTAATTCTGTATTGACTCAAATGGAAAAATGTGTCACTCAAAAAGGACTTCAGTTTGAACAGTTTTCATGATGTTTCATACTTAGATGCTTTTATTAAATTCATCCAATTGTTAAACATAAATCTTGGAATTAAATGGTTTTGATTTAATGACAGGTGACTTTTGGCCAACCCTGTATATATATATTATGTTATATAAATATATATATATATATATATATATATATATATATAGAGAGAGAGAGAGAGAGAGAGATACATACATACATATATATATATATATATATATAGATATATATATATACACACATGCATACATGTGTGTATCTTTCTCTGTCTTCTTCTCTTGACGTCACATGACAGTCATAAACAAGTGTCACCATCATATAAGTGGTGTTGTTCATTTCCAGTCTTCCTTGGAAACATATCTGGGTTGATATATTACGTTGCTTAGAAAGGGGTGAAGGTTGGTGGCAGGAAGAGCACTGGCTATAGAAAATCTTATTTGAACCATATGAGTACAGAAATGTGGAGAGTGAAACCACAGCAGTGGATGATGGAAGAGGTGGTGCTGGTGCCTGTTGCTTGTTGTGGTTTCTATACATAATATTTATTTACAAGATGTGATTCAGCAGAAAAGAATATATATATATATATTAAAACTAATTGAGGAAGACCCAACCAAAGTTGAAGATGTTCTTTGATTGGAAGTGAAGAACAACAAGGCAAAACTTGAGTCTTGTTTTATGTTGCCATTTTACCAAAGATGTGTTGGGCAGTTGTGAAAATGTTGTAGAAGTAAGGTTTGTCATTGATGTTGTTAGGTAGTAGTTCACTGCTGGACCAAATGAGCATAAACAAGAACTCCTTGTACATGCTTGAAACAACAGTCAAATCTCCCCCAACATCAGCATATGTCATCCTTACAGTCCATTCAAAAATATGCATCAATTACATTCATTTGACCAGTCTCATAGAGTCTTTGATGGTCAAGTATCTTCTTTCTGACAAATACCATAAAAAGTGAGAAAGACATGCTGGATGATGTAGCCTCAGATACAGTATCAGTATCAGAATATAAGAATGGTAGGTATGATTGGAAGCTAAACAACAACCTCTGAATTATAGGACCATGTATTTAATTAAAGGACCTCCCTCGTAATAGGTATGTCTCAACTGCTATTTGTTTGTGTGTGTGTGTGTGTGTGTGTGAGAGAGAGAGAGAGAGAGAGAGAGAGAGAGAGAGAGAGAGAGAGAGAGAGAGAGAGAGAGAGAAGAAAAAGAGAGAGAGAAAAAAATCAATTTTCAAGACTCAAATTTGAAATTTTTCAGTTTTCAAAAATTCTTAAATTTGGTGTTTATCTGTAATTCTTGTAATGTCTCAATTACATGATGAAGAAATCCCCTTACCCCAAACATTTAAGAAAATAGTTATATTAGATTAATATTAATAGTATGTCTCCAATAGGTCTTCCTGTAATAAAAATTGAACTCTGCAACAAAGTAATGAAATACTTGCCAATTGTAAAGTATGATCACTGCTTAATGTGGTACCCACTTACAGTCAGATGGACTGTACACCAATGTGCTTTCTACTTACACTTTTCAGAGTTACATTCTTTCACCGCCAAGCAAATACAGTACCGATGGCAAGCACCCTTTCAATGTGGCTGTCTATATTCTGGTTTCTTAACTTTTCTGCTTCAAAGAATATTCTATATATTATGAGAATATTCATTCTTTTAGAACGAATTATTTGTGTCCAGTGCCTCAAATTGTATTCCTTAGTTCTACTGCTTCAAAATTCTACCTCAGATAGGTTGCCGTTAATCTCAAACTTGCATGAAAAAAAAAAAAATTAAACAAATGAACGAATGAACTTTCTGTATTTTCATCATTTTTTTTTATTCCACCAAAGACCTCACTACTATTTCTTCATTCTCAGTTCCTCATCACCTCCTACCCCTCCTTCACACTGAAATTGCTTCATCTTTAAATATCACACTGCCCCCATCCCACCCCACCATTCCTTTTCTAGGGGTGGGGGTAGAGTTTTTTTTGGGGGGGGTTGCACTATAAACCATTTCTACTTTTGTTTTCACAAATCTTGCTACTTTAAAATATTTTCAGAAATTTATCTTTTTTCTTTTTTTTCTTTTTTTCTGTTGTCATTCAGCATTACATATGCTTTCACAGTTCGTCTCGGCATTTCTCTTCACTCATTTTCTCAGCATTGTTCCTTTCGCCTTTCTGTTTTCGAGTCCCTACTTTTACTTTGCAAAAGACATACGTTGAGACACCAGTGAGTCTGCGTTGTATTGTTATAAACACAAACGTATCAAATTACCTCAAAGTGCATCTCAGATGTTTCTTTTCTGCTATAAACCGACTGGCTGTCTTACATCAAGTAATGATGCTGGTTTATGGCAGACAACAGCAATAATAGCCAGCAGCAGCAGCAGCAACATCAACGATTTAATGTATATGTTTATTTATTTTATTTAATTTATTTTTTTTACTTTTATTAATAAAAATCAAACTGCTATTATAATTGGTTCCCTCGTTTGTATAGCCATGTTTTCCATGCTTTTTTTCTTTTATTTTCTTTCTCTTTTCTATTTCTATAATTCATCATCAAATACTCAGATTGGTTGTAGAGGGTTTCTTGAATAATGAGCAACAATTCATATAAACGTAAATGCCAGAACAGTTCCAACTTCTTTGGAACTGTTCTTCGATAAGACTGCAATAGTGATGCAAAAGTGGCATAGTCGACTTGGTCTCATAAATATGTGTGTGTGTACACACACATAATGTAAGGGCCTATGTGTATGCATGCATATATGTATATATGTATGTGTGTGTGTGTGTATGTGTGTATATATGTGTGTGTGTGTGTATTTATATATATATATATATATATATATATATATATGCGTGTGTCTCTGTATCTGCATTTGTCTCCACCACCACCATCACCACTACTATACAACTGGTGTTGGTGTGTTTACATTCTCGTAACATAGCAGTTTGGAAAAAAAAGAAATTGATAAAATAAGTACCAGGCTTCAAAAGAATTAAGTACTCAGGTCAATTCACTCTGCTAAAATTTTTTAAGGTGGTGCCCCAGTATGGCCACAGTCTAGAGGCTGAAACAAGTAAGAGTTTAAAAGATATACACACTTATTCATGTGTAAATGCATCCTAACCCTTTCTCTCTTGTAGGACATTAGTAACCATGGAACTCCTTTAGAGCTGTTCTGCTGTGGTTCCTTCTCTCATACTACTTCATCTCCCAGGATAAATCTACTCTTTCAGGGTTTTTTATTGTCTTCCAAGCTGCTCATAGTTAAAAAAGAAAAACACCAGGTATGCACAGTAAAGTAGTTGACTTTAGGAAGAGCATGCAGCCATAGAAGATATGCCAAAGCAATTCCATAAAGAAATAAAGTAAAATTAAGATAAAGGAAAGATGTACATATATACACATATAGGTAGAAAGAAACGTAGGGAGAGCGTAACAGCAGGTAGTCCTCAGAGAAGAAACCCCTTTTAGGCAAGTGTTTCAGCCCTTAACTCCTGACATTCGAGGAGGGGTGCGCACATCCGAGTCATGACTCCCGGATGTCCACCTGCTGTCCGTTTTAGTATGCCTTAGGTGGGATTTGTTTCTCAGGTTTCTAGCGTTGCTGTGACATGTGCTGCAGCCCTGAGAAGGGCTAAGTACTCATTTCCAGCTAAATACACTGGTGAGCACTCAGACAACCCAGGTGTGAGAGTTCTTTTTTCACACGGTCCCAGCAGGATTTGAACCCGGATCACCAGCTCCAGAAGCACAGGCCTACACGACTACACCAATCTGGCACTCGCTTGAATTGCGGCAAATTAAGCCTCATGAAGCTGGCCTTTTTTCCTCCTCAACTAGATCCAACTTGATGCCTTCTCCCCCGCTTCTCCCATGGCCCTCAAAGTTCTAGTCCTGCATATATATATATATATATATATATATATATATA
>NC_068996.1:56965749-56968281 GCF_001194135.2 Octopus bimaculoides
ATATATATATATATATATATATATATATATAGTAGAAGGGGAGAGGCGAAGAACAGTAGAAGGAAGAATGAGAGGGGGAGATATATTTAAAATAATCATATTGAGTGTCCAACATGGGAAGAATAATCTTATAGTTAATAATATTAAAATTATAATTGAAGCTATCTAAAATACCACCATGCTAGTAATGGCAGTCACAGCCTGACTCTAAAACCACATCAAGTATTCATACAGCACAAGGTGAAAAGACATTATGAATACTTGATGTGGTTTTGGAGTCAGGCCTTGACTGTCATTTCTAGCATGGTGGTATTTTAGATAGCCTCAATTATAATGTTATACACACACACACAGATACATAAATAAATGTGCTGATAAATATGTATGCATTAGATTATACAGTAAAGTCATCTCTTCACTTGGTTGTGACTCACCTTTCAGAGAATTATTGAGGAATGAGTGTTGTTACTTAGCGTGTCCCATCTTGAACACAAATAATTTAGAAGGAAGTAAATGATTAGTCTATCAACTGTTATTATGAATGTATCAAGATTGAGCAACACAATTGTCTGTACAGGACACATTTTACTCCCAATACCAACACATATGTCTTTCATTGCTTCAGAGCTGAATCCCCATCATTTCCATGTGCCATGAAGACAGCCTAAATCAACTAAATGAAACCATTTCTCTGTTTAGTATTATGGATATTGTCTCAATACTAACCATCTACAACTGGTGAGCTTCCCTCATCCTTTGAATAACAACTAATACAGTGGAAAACAGTAACACTTGAGTCTTACTACATAATCTCTGTAATTGACTGAAAGATTAAATGTGCCCAGTACACTAATTAGGAAGGTTTCTAACATTAGAAACCGTAACCCATCCTCCAAATAGGAGGTACACTCAAGACACTGGGCTACACATGTGAAGGCAGTGACTCTGTCTAAGAACTTATACAAAATATGAAATGTTCCTCAAACAACCATAAATGGCTTGAATTTGCAGATGTATTTCTGTATTACATGCAAACTATTTGCTGCACTTAACGTAAGTGAACAGAGACATTTTTGAGATTTATCTTCTCTCTTTTGTTTTTAATTCTTTTTACTTGTTTCAGTCATTGGACTGCAGCCATGCTGAGGCACCACCTTGAAGAGTTTAGTCAAGCAAATCAACCTCAGTACTTCTTTTAAAGTCTGTTACTTATTCTATCATTCTCTTTTGCTGAACCACCAAGTTAAAGGGATACAAAACAAACCATTATAGTTGTCAGACAGTGGCAAATGACAGCACAAACACATACACTCACACACACACAAACACATACATGATGGTTTTCTTTCAGTTTCCATCTACCAAATTCACTCACAAGGCTTTGTCTTCCCAAGGTTGTAGTAGAAGACACTTGCCCAAGGTGCCACACAGTGGGACTGAACTCAGAACCATGTGGTTGGGAAGTAAACTTCGTAACCACACATTTTTATTTTCTTTACAATTGTTTTTATGGCATTCTCTACTCCACCCACAGCAGATCTGTGGACTCAGCTATTCAACTCACATGGCCAGTCTACAGACCGATGGTTCTTAGTCCTTAACCTATTTTTTTCCTTTTGATGTGCCTCCTTTTCAAGCAGTTGTTATGCTTTGTGTCCTCCCAAGTGATGATCACGACTAAACTAACTCAACATGGAGGGTAATTTATAAATCTTACTCTAAAAATGGATTGTCTAAGCTTTTAACAGTGAAATGATAAAAAAAAATTAATAAAGACAAAAGCTGTAAATTTACTTTTTAGATTTCCACTTAATTACTTCTCTCTGCCTGATGAGATTCATAAAAATTTCCTATATCAGGTTGAGCAACTGTGTAGAATCTACACAGTTACTCGACCTGCTAGAAATAGCAACACACTAATTATCTCTTATTTTATTTTAATAACCATTTCTAATTTTATAACATAATAATATAATTACTGCTATAGGTAAAATTTAATATATTAATTATGTTACCTCACTAACCTCTTCACTGATTACTGAAGCCTAACACCCACTTTAAAATGCCCAGAGCCACCTTGAGGGCAGTTCTTCTCACATTGAGAACTCTACCATAGACCAACACTTGAGTGTTGACCTGAGTAGAAGTCACTTCACTTGCTTACAATTGAGTGTTGATCTGGGGGTAGAGGCCACTCCACCCGCAAATCTGAATATTTGATTCCCTTTTTCTTTGAAAAAAGGAAAAAAATTATGTTTAAGGAACGTTTTTAAAAATATTTCTGCTCTCCCCTCACCTGTCCTATTAGAATGAAAGGGCTGGGGGTAACGACCCACCCCAACACTTCCCCACTGCTTATATTGCTACTCATTTTACTGCCCCCCCACCCATTATCAGTCCTATTATTCATAATTATTTATAATATGTATGTATATAGATGTGTATGTGTGTGTGTATCTATATATTTATATGTGTGTCTATATATGTCTAGATATGTGTGTCTGTGTGTGTGTGTATATATATATATATATA
>NC_068996.1:56968291-56968745 GCF_001194135.2 Octopus bimaculoides
TCCTTTTCAAGCAGTTGTTATGCTTTGTGTCCTCCCAAGTGATGATCACGACTAAACTAACTCAACATGGAGGGTAATTTATAAATCTTACTCTAAAAATGGATTGTCTAAGCTTTTAACAGTGAAATGATAAAAAAAAATTAATAAAGACAAAAGCTGTAAATTTACTTTTCTAATTTAATTTTGATAACCATTACTAATTTTATCATATATAATTACAGCCACAGGTAAACTTTACTATGTTAATTATGATACCTCGCTGCTCCCTAAAGCCTAATGCACTTTCGACATGTGCAGCACAGCCCTCTCTCGCCCCCAATACTAAAAAAAAGAAGAAATTCAGGTGGCTGTGTAGTAACAAGCTCGCTTCCCAACCACATAATTTCGGGCAAATGTCTTCTACTATAGCCTTGGGTCGACAAAAGCCTTGTGAGTGGATTTGGTAGACGGATAT
>NC_068996.1:56969416-56972455 GCF_001194135.2 Octopus bimaculoides
TGTGTGTGTGTATATATATATATATATATATTTATGTGTGTATGTGTGTGTGTGTATTTGTATACATACACACACATAGACATTCATGTATGCATATATATATCATTTATACATGGATACATTTTTATGTGTGTATATATGTATGTATACACACACACACACACATATATATATATGTATGTATATATATCATGTATAACTTCAACCCAGAAATCACTATCCATACACTAAACTTTAACACTATCAATTGATCTCTGTATTACACACATACACAGAATTATTTCCACTATCCTTTTCACACACACACACACACACACACACACACACATTTGCACTATTCTTTGTGTCTTTTGTGGCATGGATTGACATCTAACTGCATATATACATCCAATTATTTTCACTATTCCCCCACACAAAGATATCGCACTTTATCACCCCTGCTCATTGACCTCTAGTTACACGCCCATGCCATTATATTCACTATTACCTCCCCCACCACCACCACCCACTACCAATACCACTGCCACCCCACCACTGTGACATGCACAAACAAGCACAAGCCTTATCTATTGATCTCTTGTTATATAGTAACACAAAAAGTGAAATTTAAAATTCCATTTTATATTCTAACATTATATACACTCACTTCATATGTTCACCTTTCTCCTGTGTCTACGCCCTCACTTTGTCCTAATATATTCTCCATTCTGCATAAACACCTCACTGAAGAATATCTTTTAGGTGAAAAGGTCAATGACAAAATTGTTAGATTGCTCTTCCCTTCCCTGCAGGGCATATGAAAATATGTAGACTTATGACAGTGGGAACCTAAGTACACGCACACACACATGGATGCATACATGCACACACACACACACATGGATGCATGCAGGCACACGCAGGCACACACACACATGTGCAAAACAGACGGGATAAATAAAACTCAGTACATGAGTATATACTCCTCTTTATTATTTTTAATCAGAAGAAAGAAATAAAAGTGATTCAAAGACTGTGTGTGTGTGTGTGTGTATGTGGTAGGTTTTATAAGTGTCATGTTTTAAACTCTTAGCTTTTGAATCACTTTCGTAACTTTCCTGCTGGATAAAAGACATACTCCTTTATTGAGTTTCATTTCTCCTCTTAAGTTCTACCAAACACACAAATAAATGTATTCTCTTTACTCTTTCATTCTTTTACTTGCTTCAGTCATTTGACACCGGCCATGCTGGAGCACTGCTTTTAGCCGAATAAATCGACCCCAGGACTTATTCTTTGTAAGCCTAGTACTTATTCTATCGGTCTCTTTTGCCGAACTGCTAAGTTACAGGGACATAAACACACCAGCATCGGTTGTCAAGTGATGGTGGGAGGACAAATACAGACACACGAATACACACACACACACACACACATATATATATACATATATACAACAAGCTTCTTTCAGTTTCTGTCTACCAAATCCACTCACAAGGCTTTGATTGGTCTCAGGCTATAGTAGAAGACACTTGTCCAAGGTGCCACACAGTGGGACTGAACCCTGGACCATGTGGTTGGTAAGCAAGCTACTTACTATACAGCCACTCCTACCTGTGTATATAATAATGTTTGTTTTTATATCAAGTTATATCATCATCATCATTGTTATCATTTGACCTCTATGTTCCATACTGATATGGGTTGAAGGATTTGACAAGAATCCGACAAGCTGAAGGACTGGTATCAAACTCCAGTGTCTGCTTTGGCAGGGTTTCTATGGCTGGATGCCCATCCTAACACCAGTCACTTTACTGAGTGTACTGAATGCCTTTTTTTGATGACACTCAGTTATTGGCCGCTGGTGCCTTAAATCCAGTTATTCAAATTTCACATTCCTGATAATCACACTGAATATATTCGTATATAGGTTCATACATACATCAATATATTATACATATACACACATGTAATACAAGAAGCATATTTGTTACCCTGTGATCAAAAGTATTCCAAATATGCCCTTTTTGTTATTTTGTTATTTAAGGCGAGAAACATGTGAATTAAAGTAGGTTTCTGGTGCTTGCATGTAGTGGCACTAACAACTCTGTAGACAGTTCCTTGTTGGTTCAGAACTTAATGTCTAATATCCCATCATGTTCTAGGAGACACTAACTTAGTCATCATCAATATTCTACTTGAACATAAAGAGTTCAGACAAAACTTAGCATCAAAGAATGAAGAATTATGTTTTTGACTCTTACAACCTAGGTTTTATATCTTTGGAGAACAGAATCACTTATCTGTCAACACACTTCTACTCACATTCACACACTCAACAACATAAGTGTATGCATACTCAGTATGGTTATCATTTACACAAACACACTGACTGTGGGTGATGCAGAAATACATACACACAATTAGACATATATACACAAGCACAAGCAAACACATATATGCATGCACACACCTACACACTCATATGTGCACAAACGCATACAATACTCTTGTACTGACAAACACAGATGCACACATGTATGCATGCAAGCATGCCTTCATACGCATGCTGACATGCATACACAAACACACACACAGTGACATATATGTATACATGGACATGCATACACATGTGTTTGTATATGTTTATGTAGAATCATGTATGTGTACATGTGATCATGTGTATGTGTATGTGTGATTATATGTGATTGTGTGTTGTGTCTGCTGTGTGTGTGTGTGTGTGTGACCAATGATGATGTCATTGCTTTACCGTTTAGGCTCTACCTTAAAGCAACCATCCTGGGATGCAGCCAATTTTATATTTCCTATTAACTACATTACCCTATCTGCACCCCCCACCACCACCACCACCACAGCAGCCCACTGAATCTAAATTGCTTCATTGTTTGCTTAAAACAGTTCTCTCCTCACACTTGCAATCACTTCTTCTATATTATTTATTATTGGCAAAAAGAAAGAAAGAAAGAAGAAGGAGAAAACTTTTTGTTTGTTTTATTTTGCTTGTTATTGTTTTGTTTATCTCGTTTGTTTGTTTCTACC
>NC_068996.1:56972465-56977421 GCF_001194135.2 Octopus bimaculoides
CCCTTCCTATCGACTATAATTAGGAGTCTTGCAAGAATGAACAATATTTATTTACTAAGAATGTGAAACAGAACAAAAAAAGAAAAGAAAAGAAAAAAGTCGACAGTCTGCATCTTTGGATTTGTCTTCTTGAACCCCTTCCACACACACAACAGTGCTAACAGCAACAACAACAACAACAACAACAATTGTAATGAAGTGCTATCGTTAATTGTGTTCCCTAAGTATTATTATGATTGCCTGGCACTCCATCAGTTACGACGACGATGAGGGTTCCAGTTGATCTGATCAATGGAACCAGCCTGCTCATGAAATTAAACATGCAAGTGGCTGAGTACTCCACAGACATGCGTACCCTTGACATAGTTCTCAGAGAGATACACATGTGATACAGAATCTGGTGAGGATGGCTTTTTTTTAAAATACAGGGTACAACTCGTTTTTGCCAGCTGAGTGGACTGGAGCAACGTGTCTTGTTCAAGGACACATTATATTGCCACCAGGAATTGAACTCATGACCTCATGATTTTGAGTTGAATACCTTAGCCATTCATCCCCGCACCTTCCACATTATTATTTGTATTGTTACTTTAAGGCACCAAGCTGATTGAACTGTTAGCACATCAGACAAAATGCTTAGTAGCATTTTGTCTGTCTTTACATTCAAAGTTCAAATCCAACTAAGGGCAATTTTGCTTTTCATCCTTTCAGGGTCGATAAATTAAATACCAGTTAAACAGTGGAATCAGTGTAATCTTTGAAACCATTATTATTATTATTATCATTACTATTATTATTAAGATGTTAGTACATTGGACAAAACGCTCAGCATCATTTTTTTGATTTCTTTACTTCTGATTTCAGATTCAACTGAGGCCCCACTTTACCTTTTATCTTTTCTCAGGTCAATACAATAAAGTACCAATCAAGTACTGAGGTTCACAGTATTGACTAATGCTCTCCTCCTAAAATCTGAGTGGGCAGAGCCATTATGATGCTGGGTAAAATGCTTAGCAGCATTTCTTCAAGTGTTTTACATTTTGAATTCAAATTCCACACAGATCAACTTTACCTTTCAAACTTTCAAAGTTGATGAAATAAAGTACCACCAGTTAAGGTACCACCAATTAAGCATTGGGTTTCATACTACCGACTGACCACCTCCCACTAAAACTCCTTACCTTATGCCAAAATCTGAATGAATCAATCTTTAGCAGTATTTCATCCCTCTTTACATTCTGAGTTCAAATTCCGCTGAGGTCAACTTTGTCTTTCATCTTTTCGGGGTCAATTAAATAAGCACCAGTTACACAGTGGGGTTGATGTAATCAACTTAATCCCTTCTCCTAAATTTGAGGCCTTGTGCTTCCAGAAGAAAAGATAATTATCATTATCATCATCACCATCATCATTATTATTATTATTATTATTATTATTATAATACTTAGTTTATACCATTCACCTCCGTCATGAGAAGTTAAATGCAAAGTCACCTTTCTGCCAGATTTGAACTCAGAATATCATGGGATATGGCTGAATGATGCAATGAGGCATTTAATCACATGCGAAACCAATTACAAAAGATAACTTTGATTAGTACAGCCCATATACTACGGAAAGCACTCTCTATCTAAAATGGAATAAATGTGGTGATAATTTTAGCATGCATAACAAAGGCAAAAGTGCCATTGCTACTCTTGGCTTCCAGAGGATGACCAGTACTAGGGCAGCTGAAATAAAAGTTATAATGAAAGGAAACCATAAATGATAATAATCAATTGTACTGTTGGCACAAAAGCTGGCAATCTTAGGGGAGGGATTAAACTGATCACATTGACCATAATATTCAACTAGTACTTACTTTGCTGACCTTGAGAGGTCAAAGTTGACCTCAGCCAATTTTGAATTCAGAATGTAAAGATGACCACTAAGCATCCTGTCCAGTATCTTAAAGATATTGCTAGCTCTCCACCTTTGTAACACCAACAGCAACAAAAATAATAATAATAATTTCTTTTATTAGCCACAGAGACATAGATGAGGATGACATCACAAGGACACTCAACAGTTTGTGTAAGGTTTACATAAGAGATGCAGAAGAGAAAGAAACGGCAAAGAGAGTGAAATAAGATTAAAGTATACAAAGTATGTGACAACATGAAAGATGCAGCGGAGAAACTCCAGCTGGGGCCAATCAAGGAACACCACAGATCCAAGGTTAACCCTGACCAGTAAAGGCACTAGTCCTCTTCTAATCCAACCTATAGCTGCATGCTTAGAGTAGGGCCAATCCCTCTGACCATTTTGGTTAGAGCCACCCAACTTTTTTTTACAAATTCACTGACAAAAGAGCACTTTCCTCTCCACTCTCACCTTCCTTTGAAAAGTTGAGGGTTAACTGAAGAGAAAGGCACCTTCCTTAATTCTTTCATCCTTATCCACCACACAACCTTTTTCACCCTTATCCATGAGACAGAAGAACACCACCTGTCCTGCCTTATTAAAGTTGAGTAATGGGGACAATTCACACAATGGATTCAGCCAATATCTAGATGTGTCCTGCATATAATAACAGATGTTTGACATAACTCTAGAAACCAACAATAATTGGACATTGCAATATACGGTTTCATCATTTTGTATGCATCCTGGGCAGTCTTGGCTAGTGGTGCTTCCATACAGATAGAATTTATCTGAAACCAGCTTTGCAGCACTGCTAGGCCAGGGGTTTCTGGAAGTTATCCATGGTAGTTTCAGGCCCCAAAGTTCTTTCAAACAGATCAGCAAGTTCACCTTCATTGATGTAATAAAAATAGGGGAGGAGGAGAAGAAGGAGGAGGAGGAGGAGACGGAGGAGAAGAAGAAGAAGAAGAAGAAGAAGAAAAAGGAGAAGAAGAAGAAGAAGAAGAAGAAGAAGAAGAAGAATTGGAAGAAGAAGAAGAATGTGATTTCAAATTTTGTCACAACTGGTACTTACTTTGTCAACTTTGCAGAATTTGATCTCAGAACATAAAGATGGACAACATACCACTAAAAATTTTGCCTGGAGTGTAACATTTAACATCTGTTTTCCGTGGCTTGCATGGGTTGGACATCTTGATAGGAACTAGCAAGGCCAGGTCCCACACTAAGTTCTATTGTCTGTTTTTGGCCTGGTTTCTACAATTGGACACTCTTCCTAACATCAACCACTTTACAGGATGTACAAGGTGAAGAAAAAAGAACATGGACAAGAAAAGGTTCTCCTGAAATGGGATAGGCTGGTGGGGAGGAACTGTACAGGGTGATTCAGGTGACCCAGCACATATAGCCATAAATAACTCTAAGACAAATGTCTCTGCTTGAGCTTATAGCTGCATAGTTCATGTGGGTACTTATAAATGATAAGAATGATGATGATGATGATGATGATGATGATGATGATGATGATGATGATCAAGATGATAGTGATTTCAAATTTTAGTACAAAACCAACAATTTTAGGGGTGGGACTTGATTGGTGCTTCAGTTTATTGACCCCACAAAAGGACAAGACAAGGTTAACCTTGGAGGGGGGGTTACTGAATTCTGAACATGAAGAGCCAAAAGACATGCCTCTAAGCATTTTGACCATTCTGTTGATAATTCTGCCTTCTCACCATTATTATTTTTATTATTATTAATAATAATAATAATAATTAGAAGAAGAAGAAAAATAGTAATGATAATAATCGCAGTTGTGGTTGTGGGAGAGGTAAAGAGGATGATGATAATGATGTTGATGATGATAGTAATGGTGATGATGATGTTAATGGTAATGATGATGACAATGATAATGATGACACCAATGACAATATATATGATGATATAATAATAATAATAATAATAATAACTAAAACAATCTTGATGACAATGATGTTGAAGATTTGATGATGATGACCATGATGATCATGATGATCATGATGACGATGATTATCATCGTCATCATGACGACAATGATGACATTGGTAGTGGTGGTGGTGGTGGTGGTAAGGATAATAATAATAATTTGCTTCATTGACTGTGTCTGGAATCCTACTAGACCCTGCCATTCTTTTTCTCTTCATTGCATTTCCTCATAAATAGCAGACTGCTAAATTGCTCACTCCTTCAGGGTAAATAACAATCCTCTCCCCCACCCTGTTCCACCAAAAAAAAAGAAAGAAAGAAGGAAAAAGTGGGGAAAGGCAAAGAAAAACAAGGACAGCAAGATTTCTGGCCATTGTACTGTGTTGCTGGCTGGTTGACTGGCTGGTTGGCTGGCTGGCTGGTTGGCTGGCTGGCTGGTTGGCTGGCTGGCTGGCTGGCAAGTGTGTGTATATGGTGGTGGTGGGGGGGAATATAGGTAGGCGTTGTCTGTCTATCTGTCTAAGGATGTGGGTGATATAGTGATGATATTGGTGGTGGTGGTGGCAGAAGCAGAGGCAAGTGGGCAGCAGGGAACATATTGGGTGAGGGGACGGGAGGTGAGCAGGAGTGGAAGCAGTGACAGTGGTAGGAGAGGTGCTGGTGTTAGTGGAGGTGGTCTTAGAGGTGGATGTTTCTGCTGTTTGTTAATAAACACTACAGGCCTGAGAAAACCAGGTCAGTCAATCAATTTCTATTTCCTTGCCCTTCCAGTCACAACATGGGCCTTCCAAGATGAGCATCACCTTTCCCTCACACATACTCTCTCTCTCTCTCTCTCTATCTCTCTCTCTCTCTCTCTCTCTCTCTCTCTCTTTCTCTTCTCTTGTCTCTTCTCTCTCTCCTCCATGCACGCATATACACACTTGCACATGTATATACTCACACACAAATGCACTTATGTATATAGAAGCCTGGCATGCATAGAGAATGTTTCTCTATGTATGTTTCAGCATACTTTTGTATGCATGCATGTATATCTGTGTATACACTAACATTATATATATATATACATATATATATATATATATA